>NW_016158742.1:35898-113207 GCF_001687245.7 Rhagoletis zephyria
AGACGGACAGACGGACAGACGGACGGACAGACAGACATGGCTTAATCGATTTCTTTTTTTATCCTGATCATTTATGTATACATTTGTCTATATCTATCTCGATTCGTTTTGACTGTTACAAACAACCGTTATGTGAACAAAATTAATATACCCTTGTGCACAAGTGCGCTCGGGTATAATGATAGCAGTTATAGCTGTTATTTCGGAGATCACCACATCTCCTCAACAGACTTCTTCATCGAGTCCACTGGGAAGCCCACAAAAAACGGCCTCAAGCTCAATAAAAATTTTTGATATTTTTATTAAATTTCTATCACTATTTCAGACTCCCCTTATACATATGCATGTAGATAATTTTTGGAACTGCCACAACTCCTTAACACTTTCGACCCGCATTTTATACTTTCCGGTAATTGATGCTTTTTTTTTCAAAAACATTGTTTTATAATTCAATTTCTATGTGTAATCCATTAAATTAATCCATGTTCTTTACGCTATGTGCTTGCAAATTCGCTTTAATTAAAAAACGGAAATCTTTATTGCCTCTTAAAAAAGCTGGTATAAATTTTGCTCTCTTGTAAACTACCCGCATACTTTCAAATGACAGTTACCCTAACAAATAACGACTTCCTAAGCGCATTTTGCATGAATACAATAAAATTTAAATACATAACAACATTAAGAAAAGCGAATGCTTAACGCAATGAATGGCCTTGAGAATTGGCCACCGTCACATTAATTTTTGTTTGAGTTAATAAATAAGGCGATAAAACAAGTTAATGGTTCTCGCGACCAAAAAAACAATCGTTAACATGTTGGTTACAAAGACATAATGCCGACATTTGGATTGAGGGTGCTGTTTTACATACGTACACTTGTACATATAGAATAAGACACGAAGTTTTCAAAATGCTTGACAACTGATTTATGTTTTTCTTTCATTTACATTCTTATTCTTAGCTTAATTACTGGATGTATTAATATGTTTTTTTTTTCACAAAATATTCGCAACAAAAAAACAAGAATTTATTATTCCAGCTCTCTCAGGCGAACAGTAGGGAGAAGTGACTTTAGTACTCATTATGAAATGTCCAAAGTAAAGTTATTATTTAAAAACATTTTCTTGACGGAATTTCGTTCCAGAATACATAACTTTCTCTCCCTGTTGGAAAAATTAACCATCACAGATAATGAGATAATTAATTGCCTTTTTCCTAATTTTGGGCTAATCACATCCAGTTGAAAATCATTTTCTAACTGAATTAAATGATTATCTTTTAGTTTAACCCACATATAAGGGATTGTTGCAAAATTAACTTCTCCCGCTAGATGACGCTGTAGGTTCCAAAAAGTGATCTGCGAAAAGTAATACACCTAACGCTAATCAATAGATCTGAGGAGTTTTAACCGTAGCCTAGTGAATGCAGGAAAACTGAGGAAGGTGTTGATTATTCCATCTCCGACGTTAAGTCGTACCTCATGAATTACAATTGATCTAATATCTATTAAATAGTACCCCAGTCAGCACCGAAAGTGGGCGTTAGGTCAGCTCAAGTAGTTCCCTTCACCGTGAACGGTTGAAGAGGTTTTCCTCCAGCCAAATTGTCGCACGAACTGCAGACTCAATCATATTTGAGGTAAGAAGACATTGATAGCTCCTGGGTTTACTAGGGATCAACCGATCTCTTAAAGACATGACTAATAAGAAAAGATTTTTTAAAAATATTGGACAACATGCCATAGCAATGGAAAATATAAAATCGGGTTAAGTTTGAGATTTGCGACTTCTCCTTCGAAGCTTAAAAATTTTTTTCTAAATCTACATGTATTTAAGCTCACATTTAATTGTTTCAGAAAGAACTGAGCCAAAAATTGTTTAGTCCGATTTGTCATTAAAAATGGTTTTCTTTGAATAAGTTCAGAGTTTAAATTAATCGACCAGGCCTATGTCCTGCTCTCGATAACTTAAAAAGCTCACGCAACTTGCTTGATTTTGTTGCAGCTGTTATCGATTTTTACATTTGTGTGTTATCAATATTTATTATTACTGATCATAGCACTATCAACGTAATTATCGATTTCGTTATGAATAAATTTTTCAATAAAGTTATCGATATATTGATCGGCGGTAATATCGATATAACTATCGGTATCGATATATTTTTGGTATGCTTATCAATATATCTTGCTAGATTAATCGATAAGTAACTTTATCGAAATGTTTATGTACGTTTGGGGTTATCGATATCACTATAACCAGTAATATTATGGCCATAACATTACTCATATTTTGTCGTTTTTGTAAATATTTTTATTGACATTTGTCTTTGATTTTTATGCAAAATTACAGCACTAAGTTTGCTTTGTAGCTGTTACTTTGTGTAATGCGAATTTAACAGCCGCTTAGAGGCTTTACATATATTACAGTTAATGTTAAATAATATCACAAAACTAGAAAGGTTTTTTAATGCAAGTTAAAATTACCTAATTTGCTAACAATAAAACTAATTTACTGAACAAAGCAAAATTATCGACCAGAAATTCGCTGCTGCTTTAAGTATTTTTCCAAAAACTGCTATTTAAATAATTATAAAACAAAGACATTAACCATAATGAAGTCTTCACCACAAAAAAATCGTTTGCCATCACCGCCTCTAATGAAGGTGCAAAAACACAGAAATGCCACAGTAAGTATAAAAAATCAAAACAAACAAAAAGTTAGAGGAAAACAAGTAAGAAAGGCTAAGTTCGGGCGGAGCCGAACATTAAATACCCGGCGCAAGTATTAAATATATGTTTTTTCACCCTTCCGAAACCTTCCGCTAGATGGTAAGCCGAGTTGTAACAATTTTGAGTAAATTAGCGTCCTTCAATTTNAAAATTAATATACCCTTGTGCACAAGTGCGCTCGGGTATAAAAATGCATAACAAAATAAAAGAAAGTCAACAGTAATAGATACGTATCGAATTTCTTTTCAACGTGTTGGCATGCAAATTAAGGCAGATACATAAATTTGAAGATTAGGCATTACATCACTAAATATGTGAATAGAAATGCAGATGTGAGGGGTAAAAAATGTGAAAAATTAAAATTCGAAATGAAAGGTAAATGAAGGAAAAGGAATTAAGCAAGGTACTGAGGAGAGAAAAAAGTGCCGTAAAGATTATGATTTAATGCGCTGTTGTAACCTTGCTACTGTTATTTAAATAATACTTAACATCAAAAGGGGCAGATAAATATGTATAAACAAATAAAATTGTAGCAGTTACCGAAGCGGAGGTGCTTCTTTTGAAAATATTTTTGATATAAAGTGGCCCGTGATCAATTTTTACCAGGGACCGAAAATAACCGTAAAGTTTAAAGATTTTTATTTTTCGATCATCGCATTACATTTTGATGTTTGTTTTTTTTTTGGCGAAGAATAGTTGTTAAATTTGTTTTTATATATTTTTTTTTCAATCAAAAACAATGGTTATTTTGGATTTTTGTTTTTTCGATAATTTTTAATTTTTATAATGGGGACTACGTTTTTATGGCTATTTTAAATAAATAGAAAATGGCGACTAAAAATTTACGGAAAAAATAAAATCCAAAAATAACGGTGTTTCTTGATCAAAAAAATTGAAATAAAAAAATAACGGTTAAAATTGATATTTTTTTATTGATTGATATTTTTTTCTGTCGCTCTATTTGAAACTACAACAGAAGAGATTTCCTAGAGACCATTTTCAAAAAAAATTATTTTAATTGTTGGATTTCTTCATGTTAATTTTCAATAAAAAACAAACTTTCAATTGTTTTAAATTATCTCAAACTTTTTTCTTAATTTTTTTACATAAATATCTCCTTAAATTATGAAGCATTTTTGTTAAAAATTCAAATTCCAACAACAAAAACAAAATAAATATCTCCTTGTAATTATAAATTTATCAACTGTAATAGTAGACAATTTAGCATATTTAAGGTAAATATAAATTCCAAAATTAAAAAAATTGGTTACATTGTTTTTTGATTTAGTAAAAATTAAAAAATTATTTGTGCTCTATTTGAACATACGAGTATAAACGGAAAAATGTCCTAGAGAAAATTAAAAAAATGGATTTAATTAATGGCTTCCTTCATACTAATCTTAAAACAATAAAATTAAACATTTTTTATACATGAAATTGAAAAAATGTATAATTTCTATGGAAAAAAGAATACAATTTTTTAAAGTATTTTTAAGGTAATTTTACAAGTTAAGGTGAACAGCTTTATAGTTTATGCATATTTTTTTCAAATACGTATAAAAAATCGGTTTCCTTTTTAGTAACTATAATTTTGTTTTTTTGTGACAATTTTTTCACTTTCCATAAAGAAAAAAAAAACAACCGAGTTTCGGGCTTTTCGCATTAAAGCATTAACTCGTTACTCGTTACGTTTTTGCTTCAACTTTTTTATACTTTTAAATTTTCTCAGCCTCAATTGACGCTTTTTTACTTAATGACTTCCGTTGCTCTTACAATTCATCTCACATAGTATCAGCATAATACTACATATTATGTATGTATGTATGTAGTATGTAAGAGTGTCGCCGAGAAAAACACACAAGCTCACTGGAAATGCATTTGCACGTAATTGCAGCGCATTAAAGTAACAAAAAAGCCTTAACTAGAAAAAAAGTAGTAATGGCAACAACAAATACTTGCAACAAGCAGCTCATTGATAGCAAAAATGCCACCAACAAAGCTCACTAACAGCAATTGTAACAACTTAATGTGACAAACAGCTGTCAAAGGCTGGCTGCTTGCTGATTAGCAATATACGAGTAATTCCAACACTTGCCAACACTTGCCAACATGTTCAACAACAACAACAAACAAATCAATCATAAAAGGAGTATTACAAGCACCAGCGTCCAGCCAGGTATTCTTCGGCTGCCGTAATGTCTGGTTATTGAATTGCATTCTTGTTGCTACCATCGCTATTGTCGCTGTGTTGTTGCGCTACATATTTGTTGAGACACAATTGTTGAGAGTCAATTTTTCTCTAATTTTTCCGTTGATTTTATTTTTATTTTAGCAAATGCATTTGTGCTGATAATTATGCCATAAAAGAATTTGTTCGACTTATTAGGTGTGCATAGTTGTGTCAGTGTGGTATGCTTTCAACTTAAAGGCTTTATACACTAGTTGTTGTTATACAACTAGGTAGGCCAATAAATGTGGTGAGAAAAAATCGTTCAACAGCGCTTAACAAAAGTGTCAACAACAAAGCCAAAAAGGTTTGCATTGTCGAGGCTGTTCAATTCCTTGGGAATTTTTTTATTTTTCTATTTGTACAAAAAGCTCCATTTGTGTGCTTGCAGCTTGGAGCACCGCTTCCTATACCACCTAATTCAGTGCCTCTTAGTTACCCTGTATTTCCTTAATTTAATGGCAATGAACAAATCACTGATTAAGTTGTATGAATTTGGTTGCGTAAATTGAAATGGAGAATGGTTGAGCACTCGCTGGTTGCGAGGTCCTGCAATGCCATTAATGAAGACCGTGAGAATTGGACTTTTGGTAAAGAAGCGATGTTTTGTTTGCCATATATTGATGGAAACTCATAAACATTTACATTTTTAAAATAAATATGGAATGACGGACAGCATTAGTTGTTCCTATTAACTTAACTGTACCGATAATAAATCTCTAAAAGTTAGAAATTTCGATAACCTTAGAAACGTCGATAACGATAACAATATGGATAACGATTAAAAATATGTATGTTGATATACATAAAATTTTCTAAACATAGATAAAAAAAACGATACCCGTAAAACAGCGATCTACTGAAATAAATTTTTCTTATTGTTCGGCACTGTAACCTCATTTGAAAGCAATATAAAGCTGAGATTTTTGCAAGTATTCACAAACAATGTCGTTGGCTACGCACGGATAAAAAAATTCTGCGCTTCACACAAAAATATTTGATCAACTTTTGTGTTTTTAGACTATTTTCAAAGAGCTTGATTAGGAATGAGCAAATAGAAAATATCGAAATTGGTTGGGATTTGTGGTACCTATAATTGTGGAAATCCTTTCGCACTTGCAGTAGGAGTATGAAACTCTGGAGGCACCATTAAATTCTCCTGTATAAAGGATCACAACCCGATATCAGTAAGGTAGTACCCAGCCAGTACTTTAGAGTCGGAAGCGGACCATTCGCTTGCAAGGGGCGTGCGTCGAATAGTAGCTCGCTATCAATGACCCAAAAGTGTCGAGGAGGAGGTAAAACCGGGCAACGGAACTCCTGTCAGTGCATATATGTAGCAAAAAGCCCAGGCTTTCGAAAAACTGTGGATGTAGAGGAACAGCTGTAATATCATTGAATACTCGAAGGAAGCGGCGGACGAAGACGATTTAGCCATACCGACCCCGCCACCAGGGTATCTTTGGTTAAAACTAGGCGTACAAGTGGTGTAAGAGTTCATCGTAGCAAAACTGCACTCGGCATGACCTCGAAAAATCATGATTCCTGCCCGAATTTTCGACTCGGTGTCAAGGGCCCTCCAGTCATTGCCATAATAGGAAGGTCGAATGAGATTTGGCAGATTACCACTGCAAAAATAAGTCTCTGCAAGTGCCAACTGATTCGAAACAGCCCGGCTATCGTCAGAATGAGGAGAGGAATTAAAATGTCTATCCCAAGCCAATTGGCTTTCGCTGAAAACCACGCTGCAAAGGATCCCGCATGTAAGGGGAATAAGCTTTATAATGAAGACTGCTTCCCCACCAAGGAAGGTGCTCTGCTGAATTCCAGACTTAAATCTGAAAAAAACTGGACGTACTTTTCCTGCCTCCGTTTCCGAAATCTGGAAATTTACACAAAGAATTGGCATGCCATCTCTCATAAAATGAATAGAAGCCGAAAGGAAAAGAGAAGTTGCTACTCTGGTTGTGAAGATTCGCAGATAACCTCGGTTCGCCAGAGTATATTTTTAGCAGATCTGCAGTGAAAGTTCTTAGCAGCTTTAGCAAAGGACCCTCTAATATCCAAGCCCATGCAATGAGAATGATTAGGAATAAATTAGCCACATTCTGAGTCGATGTGCAGGTCTTCAGACAAGGCCACTCAAATACCCAAGTCACGCTTCTTTAAAGCGTGTAGTAGTCTGGCAGAGATTATGGAAGTGAAACTCAGGGAAAGATAACTCAATGAACGAGCCTAAAGATATCTAATATTTATTATGCAACTTTGAACTTGATTAATCACATTCCATTCTTTTTGTCCTCTCTCTACAAACCCTGTGAATTTATAATTTTCCAGCCGTTTAATGCTTTAAAAATCGGTATTATGCAACATTACTTTTGCACATTACAATTTTTATAGCCGATTTGCAGTTGCCATTCGTTATTCATAAATTTTTCGCAATTGGCATTTGTTTTAGCTCAAAAATTGCAAAGTAGCAAAAACAGCAGAAACGCAAAAAAAAAAACCAACAAACACCGGGAAAGCAATAAATATGAGTTGGAAATAGTCGTAAATTGGAGTTTTGCATTTCTTTCGCGCATACCAATGGCCGGCCATAAGTCGTCGTCCGATCGCCTCGCCTGGTGGGTATGCGATCGCTTGCACTGGTCAACACAACAAGTGTTTTCGTCACCACCTTTCCCCAGCCTCATCCTGTGCGAGAGTGGCGGCGCGCCGCCGGTGGCTGGCATGGCGTCTTTTTGCCTATAAATTCACGATTTACGCGCCATTTACACACACAGCAACGACAAGCTGGCGCCACAACAACAGGTTGTGACTTACGTAGTGCGTCTAGCCGAAAACACTGACCACCCTAGCGTAGTCATGCTGTCCACCTCAGCAACTATTCAGCCATAAAATTGATCGTAATCGGTTTTTGTGTGTTTTCTTTCTGATTTTTGGCTACTGTTTTGGATATTTCCTTTTTGGTTTTCGTTTTTCTTCTTTACACCTGTTTTGATTTGCTTTTGTTTCGCGCGCGCTAGTGTCGCCCCAGCAGCTGTTCGGCTATTCGAATCATCTGCAACTCTGGCTGAAGCGGTGAATCAGCTTAAGCTTGCGCTTAAGTCACTTGCTCTGTCGCAGCATGTCGGTGGCCTTTTGGCACGCGTGCGCGTGGCTCAATTGTTGTTTGTCGTATTTTGCTGGTTTTTGTTTACTGGTTTTCGGTGATAGTAAAAGTGAAAATTTCAAAAACAAAAAGAAGACATATTTGAGTAATGCAGTTAAAACAACAGGTTCAGTCGTAGAGCTTTTTGTCAACGTGAAATAGTTAGCGTGCTAGGAGAGGCAGTGGCGGAGGTGGAAAAGTACTCGTTGCTAGCCACATACATATCTTGTGAGGTAGGTTTATTGTGTTTGGAAAAAATATAATGAAACAAAAACCAATAAAATAAACAGGTAAGCAGCGTGGAAACCGGTGCATTCAGCAGTGCCATCCGGTGAATGTGCTACGCGCACTTGCGCCCAAAGTGGCAGCTACGCACATGCATGTGGTTGTGTGCGGCAGTGGGGGCAGTAACGCACGCAGTTCATTCGGTGAGTTTTCTTTCGCGCTACAATGCGCAATCGAATGCCGCGTGACGTAAAATGAAGTCAGTGAATATACGAGTATACATACATATTTACATACACACATATATGTGTACACTTGTACAATTGTGCGCGCACGGTTATACATACTCTCCGGGGAATTTTGAATCATAAATCTGTAATTGGCCCCAATTTCCTCAACTTCAGCGCTCTTATGCTGATTGATTTATCCACTTGTCTGTTTTTGTTTAGAATTAATTTTCTGCTTCCGCCTGCCTACGCTGCTGATTCACTTCATTTACTCTTCGCTTTCATTCATTACTTCATTCATATTTCAAAATGTTGTACTATTTTTAACGCAAAACTTTTAAGTGATTCGTTTTCTGAAAGTAAATCAACTACATACGTTAAAGTTTTTCAATCTATAATATGCACTGAATTTCAACTTCCAATTTCACTAGACTTTAAACAACTAGTTTCATGTTTTTTTACGCTTTCCTCATGACTTCAAGGCGGTTTCGAAAAATGTTTTTTTTTTTTGTTTTTGGTTTTATTCGGAGCTCTTCGGGATTTTCGGAACTTTTGGAATGTCCAGTATCTTCTTCCAATTTTTTCTAAGTTTTTCAGTTCTATCGAGCACTTAAACCTTGATTGTCCTTAGAAGAAAATTACGGTAAATTTTGCTTTTTTGTTTCTTGCGAATTGATAAAAATGTGAAATTATGCTTGATTTTTCTCCGGATTTTTTTAGAGATTTTCGGAATTTTTTCGCGTGACCTTTGGGATTGTCCGTGTTTGCTAATGGAACTTTCGGCATTTTTTAGAATCTTTTTGTTATTATATTTGAACTTGTTTTTTTGATAAATTTTTGCCATCTATTTTAGGGCATCGTTAAAAACAATTTACCCGTAAATGTGTTTTCTTGTTTATTTTCAGAATATTTTTGGAACCACTCTGGGTTTATTTTTGACTTGTCACGACTTTTCAGATATTTCCGGAAATTTTCATGGTATATTTTTTCATGTTTTTTTTTGTTAAAAAAATTAACTTATTAGCGGGGCTTTCGGAACTTTTTAAAACCCGTGAGGGTGGTTTTAAAAGTTGTTTGGGGTCCTTTAGTATGTATTACAAGTGGCTTCGTGTTTTCTTCCGGACTCTTAAGGATTTGTGGAAAGTTTTAGGCTCAAAAACCATTAAAACCCTAATTTTACTTTTAATGAATCCGTAAAAATGAGCAATAATAATTCGGGTTTATTAGGGTACGTTCACACAGAAAGCGGTGCTGAGCTTAGCCTAGCTATATGAAAGTATTTATACATAAAGCCTTTTCAGAAGCGTTTTGGAGCTAAAAGCAAAGCAGTTTTTGATTTTGAATTTTCTATAGAAATTTTCAGCTTCTTAAAGCTGCTGCAAAGAAAATATTCAAACAAAAAAAGAATTTTACAACTAATCTTTTAAATAAAATTGAGCAAGTATTTTTGCCGCTTTTCATTGACGGTAATTTTTGTGGTATATTTGCAGCCGAGTCCATCAGAAAAGCTCCACTTCGCTCCGTTCAGTGTGAAAACCAGCAGTTTCGCTTTGTTCCGCCTTAGTCAGCTCGGCGCCGCTCGGATTTCTGTGTGAACGCACCCTTATACAAAATAACTAATGTCTATACTTTATTTATTTATTGTTTTTTTTTTAATAAAAAATGCCTACTCATCATGTTTTCTCTGCCATTGAAATGATCAAACAAAACAGAGAAAATTATACTGTTCAAAAGGATCACCTTCTGAACAATTGTGGATCCATTTCAACCATTTCATTCATTGGATAGGAAAAAATTTAATTGGGTATAATTTGCAAGCTTCCGATTCATTCACAAAGTCACCAGCTCCAAATTGGGACCTGTGGCTTTCCTATTTCTCTACGGTTTTACTTAAGTGAATATATGTACATTGTATATATAAATCATATACACTTTACTTTCATTTAATTAAATTTCAAGTCATTGCGTATGAATACATAATTTAAATGCCCATTCACAATTCGCCGCTCACCGACCAGACAGATAATTCGCCTTGCATGCCGCTGCTGTTGAGCGAATGCTTTTAGCCACATGAAGCAAAGAATTAGAATGCACTTATGTACATGTATTTATGTACATACACACATGTTTATCTGTAAATAGTTTTTAATTTTTTATGATCTTGTGTGCGCTTGCTGCTGTATGCCACATGCCATTTGGCCTTTGGCAATTTTTGGTCATTTTGTAGTTATGTATGCATTAGACCCATTACACATACAAACATATTAATTGTGCATTCATTCATACGTGAATATGCGCAACAAACCTCCTATACGCTTTTAAAATTTTAATTCTTAGCTAATTGCTTCCTTCTGAACGCGGCAAAGTGCAGCTACACAAGATTGATGGAATGAAAACAATGTCGAAATATTTGATCGAGGAAAAGGTAGTAGATTGCTTTGAAGTCTTATACCTCTGGCTGAACTTATGCAATGCCTTGGTACTGTTACTCATTTCAATGGTGACAGCTCATAGAGTGAACAGTAAAACAACAGTCATTTGTTAGTAAGTCAAAAGTCATAGGTAGTTGCAACTTTAGGACCAAATTTCCGGTTTGCGGTGAGTGTTCAATCGAAGCGAAATCGAGTCGTTTTTGAAATGAGTTGCAGTTGTTGCTGTAGCAGCAGTGCTCAACCCCCCGGGGTTCTGTCATGAATCACCGTCTTTGTCCTACGATTTTGCAAGCCTGCGGCCGAGAAGGGTTGGAGACGCATGTGAAGAGGTGCTGGGTATTGTGAGGACCTTTCCCACGTACGGGGCAGATGTTTGCAACTTCTGGCTCAGCCGCGAGAGGTAGCTGTTGAGACCCGGAACGGAGTTGTGCTAGGGTACGCCTGGTCTCTCTCGGCAGCTCCGTTTCCTCTATATTGAAGGCCGGGGGTCGACCGCCTATTTAGGACGATTTTGTCTATGCGCGTGCTGAGGCTTGTTCTGACCGCATCGCTTTGTAGGCTGTTGAGCGCCGCTCTGTTTCTCGCAGTGACAGATTGTCTACTTGCGGCGCGAGGTCTGGCTTCCAGTCGCGCATGTGTCGTCTCACGCGTCGTGGTTCGGTCGGTTATTCGATCGCAAAGGTTGTCGATATTAGGGCTCGTCGTCCGAATGATCCTACCCGTTTTCCACATCTCGGGGATAATCAGAGTGGACAGTGACAAGTTGAAAGCGGCAGTCATATACTCGACTCCCGCAGATCCTAGCATTTTTTGTAGAATAGAACAAACCGAAGGGTCTTATGTAATCACACAAGCAGTCAGCCATCGCATTTGCCGCTCGGCAGCCAAAAACCTGTAGACAGTTAAAGTTTCTAAAGAGCAGAGGACTTCGCCTACTTAGCAACCAGCATTAACACCAATAATAATGCCTACTTTGAAGCTCGACGGAGATTAATTATTGCTGACAAGTGAGTTCTTAGACTGCCTAGTCATTTAAGCCATAAAATTAAGCCTTTGATTTTTAATGTTTTCTGTTATCTGTTTTCAAATCCAAAGTTATCAAAAAAACGATGAAAACCATAAATAAAATGCATTAAAATTCTTACGACCACAAAGTTATTACTTGCTATTCAGAGTTTGCGAGAATTTGAAAATTCAAAAAAAAAATTTAATTTACTAATATTTTAATTGTTAGATAATTGATTAGCAATTCGTCAAGCATTCATTTCAAACAGAATGTATGTGAAATCTTATGTAATCAGCAATCCAACATTAAGTTGATAATAATATTTCAAAGCAGCCGTTTGCCATTCACCTGACTTGGTCGAGGGGATAATTTTTGAAAAGTGGCTGTAGTTTTCATTAACTGAGTGGTAAGCCTATAAACCCAATAAAATTACGAAAGAGATGTGATTTTTATAGAAAAAATCTTATTACATAGAAGTAAATATGTATGTCTATTAGGGTGGACCAATCAATTTTTTTCACTGTGCGCGTATAGCATAGGAGGATTCTGTGTGTAATTCTAAGCAAATTTGCCGCAGAAACCATAGGTCTGAAATCAATTTGGGGTTTGCTAAATTGCGAAAATAGGTTTGGAAGAAAATTTGAAAATTTTCACTGTTGCGACCTCAGCTGGAAGTTTTAAAAAAAAGATAAGTGCAGAAATTGGTTTCTCATACAAAAAAAAAAAACCCGTATTGCGTTTTTTTTTTTTAAATTTAAGGCGTTCTTTACGACACTATAGCAAAATACTAAAAAACTTATTTTCGCGATTTGGCAAACTCCAAATTGATTTTATTGCCATTATTTCTTCGGCCAATTCGCTTAGAATTACACGTAGAATCCATTTGTGCTAAACGCGCATACTCGAAACAATCTCCCATACAAATTGACCCGCCCTAATGTCTATGCATGTGCTTACCTATATAGCGTTTCAGGTGTTTGCCTTGTCTATTTCCATATGTAGGTATGATTGGTAGCCGTAAACTCATTTTAATGGTTTATTATAGCGGCCACAATTACGAAATAAACCAAAGAACAATGCACAAATAGAACGGGACTTAAAGCAATTAAAAATTGCCGCAAGCAATCGTAAAAAGTATTTTACAGCAGGGACATATACTTTCGTACATATCTTACGTTCAGTTTAACCTTACTCAACTGAACGGAGCACAATTCGAGAGCCGTTGGCTGACAGCGCCAAACCGAATTCAATTCTTGTTCACCCAAAAAGTCACAAAAACACACACACACACACACATCTTCGAGCAATAGCAACAAAAGTCTGTGTATAATCATTATGCTCTTAGCATCTTTGACAGTGAAATGCATGTAGGTAATGTAGGTGCGCGCATTATCTTTGACTGTGGAGTTGCATACAATAAAAGAGCTTCTAAGTGCATAATGGAGAGCTTTCGAAAATTCTTTAGGCTATGCGATATAATACTTTTTCTCTATGCATTGTGTGATTTTCTTTTATTTTTTCTCAATCCTTTTTTTTGCCTCCTAGATTTATGCGAGCGATATGTACGTACATATTGCCGTTAGCGAGCCGCTGAGCTCTAATGTCTTGAAATTACGGTAATTTCGGTTTATTGCGTCAATACCCACATAACGATAATTAGTAGTTTTTATGTAATAATTGTTTGTAGCTATGTATGCATGTATGCTAAAGTAATGCCAGCAATGCAAATTGCTTGCAAAATAGACTTGCATTTTATTAGCCGTGAAATTTGTGGTTTCTTATTGGCCTATTTGGCATGGCAAGACGGAATTTTAATAAAGTTGTTCAACAATTGAAAGAGTTTTGCAAAAAAAAAGTTTAGACCAGAATTGTGATGCCGTCGTTTTTTTTTCCATCTTCCAAAATTTGACTTAAAGCTACCGGATCGCTGCATCCGTATCTTAATTTGCTATTAAGATTATTTGGGTTTCAGTTCACAGCGAAATCGCTGGTAAGGTAAGGGAACCCTTGTAGAACTTCATCCAGATTGAGAAGGTCTGGGCGCTCCCCTGACTTCGTGTGGTTTGATTCTGGGCAAATAGCTATTAGCTGCTTTGTTGCCCTGCCTATGCGACCCTAACGTTTAGGTACCTTAGGTCACACTTTTTTCACACCCCCAATGAGCTTTCGGGGATGGAAAGCAGTCGCTTGGAGAGCTTCGTTGCGAGCACGGTGCATTTCTGTTGCAAGAAGCCAAAAGGTGTCATAATTCGCCCTTATTTCAGAAGCTTTTGGAATTAAAAGCATTCGGGTATATCTACAAAATTTCGAAAATTTAAATATTCCTAAAATGAGAAAAGTGTTGTATACACGAAAAAGTGCAGAAAGTCACAAAAATATTCTAAAACTTTCACTTGAAGTAAAAGGCCACTTGCCGCTCAACCAAAAAATAAAGGAAACAAGAAATACTGCAACGCCCATAACAATTTTCGCCAGCTCCAATTTCTTATCGTTCTGCAAGCTTAAACCTGACCATGCGCTCGAAAACGAAAAGAATATGCTACAGTAAATATTTTACTAAACTTATAGAGAGCTGTTTCCTTACGCCAACATGCATACATATGTATTAGGGTGGTCCTTAAAATTTCAACATCATGCGGCACCGTTTTATTTTGTCCTACGTATTAAATAAAGACATCCGCGGAAGTTTAAATATTTTACGAAAACTTTTAGTTGTCGCTATCAAAGTTTGAAAAAATTAATTTTTTTTTTAATTTCAAAAAATTTTTGTTTTCTAAAACAGCGAGTTTATGAATTTATATCAATAAGTTTCAATAGTATGTCAAATTTATCAGATTTCAAGTCGAAATTCAGTAGAATTTTCGCAATTTAAAAAAATTTAATTTTTTCAAACCCTACGGAGACTCCTAAAACTTTGTTTAAAACTTTGAAATTTTCGTGGATGTGTATTTATTTTGTATATAGAATCAAATAAGGGGATCCTCATACAAATTATAGATGTTGATATTTTAGGGACAACCCTAGTATGTACATATATGCAAGGCTACTTTTTAGTGCAGCCTAAAGCGCTCAACGAACTTGCAACACCCCTCAATTAATGCAATCTGAGCGCCAACTGTTTTACCACACCAGTACCGCCAGTATTTTTCCATACCAACAATGAATACTATTTCCTTCGGCTGCCCTTTCACAACTCTGCGCTGCAATGTGAACACACCTACCTATGTACATACATACATAAGTTTGTTTGTATGCACTTTTTGGCTACACCTTTCTTCCTGCTATTTGTTACATTTGCGATTTGTATGCGCGATAAGACGCGTTGTTAAGTGGCCACCACTTTTAGCTTGTATGTGGCATGCAACAACATTATGCCAGTTTGTTTACATTTTGGCCAGTGGCGTTATGTAGCAAATTATGCTGGTCAGCCAGGCAGTTAGTCAGCAAACAATATATACATACATACTTACATACTTTGGAGGCATCTTCCTAAATATATATATACAAATGCGAGCATGTACACAAATATGTCACAGTCAACAGCGTACAACCAACATCCGCCCTTATTGATGTCGCACAACAACAAAAAGGAAACATGTTTATAAAAATTTTTTTTTGTTATTTTAAGCCATAGCCGCTGCAGTGGTTTAGTCGATTTACTTTTTTTTTGTTTGGCATTTTTTAAGGTGGTCAGCATAATTGCACGCGATTACTGACGTCGCATTAAATTTTTGAACTTGTTGCGGGTTTGTTTTTCTTGTTGCACGTATACTACATACATTTGTAAGTACTATGTATGGCGTTGTACAAGCTCTTGTGTTTTTGTTTCGCTTTTTAAACACATGTTTTTCACTTAAAACATTTGCAGTCATGCGAATATGTGCGTATTTATCTGCCTCCAATTATTTTGAAATTATTAATTGTTCAAGTTTTTTGTTCTTCCATTTCTAAACACAAGCATGAGTACGAGTATGTACCTATGAGTGGCAACTGCCTTGCAACTAAGGCAGCATTTAACCTGTTTGCTTGTATTTTTAATTTCCTTTCCATTTTCTTTTTCTTCTCTTTCCTGTGTTTTTAGTGTCGCTATTTATCCGTTTTTTGTGCTTTTTGCTGCCTTATGGCTATGTGCATTTATTACCGTTAATTGCACATACAACACATTATGGATTATAGACAGTAGCAGCTAATTCCGCCGCGGTTGAGGTGTTTATGAGTTTCGTTAATTTTATGGTTTCTTAGAGAGAGCAGCTATTGTGTTGGCATTTAGAAAAGGAAATGCACTTAAATATATGCACATGTACATATGTAAGCACATTAGGGTGGATCATAAAAGTTCCTAAAAATGACTAAAAATTCGTGTTCTGTTTTCAAAGCTTGCCACAAATTTACACAGGTCCTGATGTTTTAATTACGTCCTGTCGTTAAATCACAAAAACAACATGTCCTGCTCTTGAATGACCATGAAATGTGGCCATTTTTACATTAGAAAAATTATTGCTAATATTTTAAGTAACTAAAAAAATTCCAGGTTTTAAATCACCAACAATTTATGTCCAGTTTTTGAATTGGCCTATTTTAAAACTATCACAAAATTATGTCGAGTTTTTGAGATAAAAAAAACGTACGTACAGTTTCTAAATGTAAAAAAAAAATGTATGTGAAGTCTTTTAAGTAACAAAAATATATGTCCCATTTGGAAGTGTCCAAAAATTATGTACACTTTTCTTATTACAAAAAGTTTTATCCAGTTTTAAAATTACCAGAAAATGTGTCCAGTTATCAAAACTGATAATAAATTTATGTCAAGTTCTTGAATGAAGAATAAGTTATACATATTTAGATAGTAAATTACCAATTTATGTATGTACCAAAAATTTATGTCCCAGGTGAAGAAAAAAGTCCAGTTTTTAAATTACCAAAAGTTTTAGCCAGTTTTTAAACTACCAAGAAAAATTTGTCCAGTTTTTAGTTGACCAAAAATGTATGACCAGCTTTTAAAAAATTACTAAATAAATTTGACCAGCTTTCAAAAGACTCCAAATATAAAAGGTGACCAAAAGATTATGTCCGGGTTATAAATACCAAAAATCCATGTTGACGTTTTGAGTTTAGCAAAAAATTAGTTTTTACATTTCAAAAATTACATTCAGGCCAAATATATTTGAGTTAAATTTTTTGAAATGTCTAAAATTTATATTTATGTAAGTTCTTGATGTCCAAATTCTAATTAACAAAAACTTATATATGTATTTTGTAAGACCAAAAATTTTTTTAATTGCGCAAAAAATTAAGTCAAGATTTTAAAAGTGCAAAAATTATGACCAAAGAATTAATTTTCAGATATTAAGTTACAAGAAATTTGCAATTCTGATGAACACTCAGTACACGTCTTCAAATTGGGGCCAAAGTTTAAAAATTTGAATATAGGTATATAGGTCATTCACTTTGTATAGACGCGACTGCTAACACCAGGCGCCTAAATGCATGCTATGTACTGCTGCATGTGCAAAAATTTCCTTCATTAAATTAATGAAATTTATGTACATGCACTTCTCAACTGCCATGTAATAAAACTTTCTTAAGTTTTAATTTGATGGCACTTCAAAGTATGCTCGGCCTAGTCTGATGCATCCTCCGGACACTGCTTCCGGAGTCTTCTGCGGACTCTGCATGGCTTACAACCATGCGGAGGTGGTAATAGTTGATTACCATTGGCCACAGTGCCTACCCACTACTTTTTGGTCCAATAAATATTTTTTTATATACATACATACATGCAAACATACTGGTCTCCCCTCTCACTGAGTTATTCACACTTTTAATCTAAAGAGTTCTTCATCTTTTCATTTTAACTCTCTACCTGCCATTCAAATCGAACTTCTTCATAATCGCTAAAATTACCCATTCCGTTTGGATTTAAGGGCTTAAAATGTTCTACTCAAAAATTGCTCGCTAAATTTAACTAGAAGGACGGTTTATCACCTCCAAAAAAGAATCGTTTTTTGTTCTTCGAAGTCCTTAGCAAGGCAGAAACAGAGGTTCTTAAAATACACTCCTGGTTAAAGCAAAGAGAGAAAAAGAGGAAGGCGTCCTCTGCGATGAGGACTTGGCTTCACTTGTCATTTACAATTGGCATCAGTTGGCATAGAAGAGAAGCGACTGGCTTGCTTTGTTGAATTCGGTCAAAATCTCTTAGGCGCCGAACAAGAAGAAGAAGGAGACAGCCATGCGCACTCATGTCATATACACAAATCTGTTGCACGCATGCATTTGTTTTTTATTATCAATGAAAGTAAAGTGAGAGTAAATAAATATCTAAATTCAGCGCAACTAGCGGGTGAAATTTCATTTTTATGATACAATGGAGTTAGTGATTTGAATGCAAAAGGTCTCCCTCGGCTAAGAAGTAAAAAGTGACCTTGCGAACGAATCATTTTAGCCACGAAAACATATTGCGTAGTCCAAATGCGTTTTATGCACAGCATAAATGTGGATAGTTACTCGCTTTCGAAATGTGTACGCAAGCAAGTTTTATAAGCTGGCACATATGTAGATGCCTAGACATACAAATTAAACTACAGCGACAACTGGGCATGCAATTGAATTAAGGCGCATAGATCTGCAGATAAATCCAAGCAAATGCTGGCTCACAGTGACATACAAAGATCACAAACATTTGCAAGCACGTTCATTCACACATACATACATATGTATTACACACAAAGCAGTTAAAATCGCATTTCGGTAATTGCGAGTGACACGCCCTTCTACTAATCACCGCCGCCGATTTCACCCACTCTCACAATGCAGCTTACACGCTTGTTGTTATTTTTGCGAATAATTTTAACTTTTGTTGAGTGCTTGTTTGTGTGTATGTATGTATGTATGAGCAAATATAAGCGTTAGCATGCTGCGCATGTCAAGTGACACGCTCCGCATCTTAAAACTTTTTTTGTCGGTTTTTTTCCCTCTCACTATAGTTGTAATAGTATTGTTTTTACTGTAGCCACCGTTGTTATGAACACTGCTTTAGATCATTGCTTTTTTGTTCAATACTTTGCTTTATGTTGTATAGCTTACAACGGGTCGGTCGACCTTTCGCGCATGCGCAACATTTGTCGTCAGTTTCAAATGCGTCGTCGCATTTTACGAGCTTTATTGGCTGGGTTATATCGACACTTAATGCAAGAAATGTGAGTTAAAAATAGATAATTCAAGCAAATAAACAAATTGTAACAATTTGTAGACATTTCAAGTTTTTTGCATATTTTGACTTTAGTTCTAGTACATACATGAACTCCACGAAGTTGCTGTTCCTCCAGCAAACGAACGATATGAATGTATGTACATAAGACTGCCTCACATTCCACAAATAAAATTTTTTTTTCTCGCACAAGCAAATTTTAAAAATTTTATTAATTTTGGCTCGGTCGGTTTCATTCTTGAGCTGGAAATGTTGAAATGTATTTTCCGAGCTTTTTTGACTAAAAAAATAAATGAATGATAAATAAAAAATTAAGGGTTCTAGTATACTATATGAAGCACCTCTTGCCGCAGTGTCTCCACCACGTCTCCATTGAATTTATTAGAGATGATGGTTGGGCGCAAACTGATTGTATGGGCTGCCACGAATATACGATCTGACGGACATTTTTTTTTTTAATTATATTCCTTCAAATAAAATAAAAATGGTAAAGGGCTATGATAATCTCTTCTAAAAGTAGGTTCTAAAGACGTTCGAGGCCAAAGGGAAATATTTTACTTGGCAACTTGGAAGCAAAATTGGCTCAGTCATTGGTTTGACTTCAAAAAATTTCAAGAAAAGAGCATTGCAGTTTAGCGCGATTTTTTTAAGAAAGGTTTTAATTTGGATATGTATCTATGATTATTTCTGTGTACTTAATTTCAAAAATTGTTTTTTGGTAAGACACTCATCCATTTTTGGGAGAAGTTTATAAATTCCCTTTCCTAACCATTGGATATTCTGTTTTCTAAAACTCCGCAGCGAATATCGAAAGTTAACATAAAATTCAACAACTTCATTAAAAATTCCAAACATGCGACGATAAATACGACAGATTTCACGCTCAATTTAAATGCTGCAAATGCAAGTAAGAAAAATGCTGGTAGTTAACAGCGGCATTCGTATTACGACAGGCATTCAAGAAAACGCTTACAAACATACATAAAACCGTATAAAGAGTGGCAGAAAAATAAATAGGAACGCAACTATCTAATGTTTATTATTTTTTTATGAAAGTATAGCTCGTCATCTAACAAAAACTCAACTAAGTTTAATAATTTTTTTTTTAAATTTTTTATATGAAAAATAATGCGTAACACCGTCAGCAAAAAAAAATATCAAACATCAACATGAGCAACTTAACACTTGCTTTTTATTACACTAAAATTTGATATAGAATTGCATGCCAAAGCTTTTCTAAAAATTCTCATTGAAATTTTTTAAATTTCGATGAAAATTTGTTAAATTCTCCTAATTTTTGTACTGGTAAAATATTTGAAATTTGGACTTAGATGGTTTTTGTTAGATAACGTGCTATATTTTCATATAAAAATAATAGGCATTAAATAATTAAAAGAAAAATAACAAAAACTTGTTGGCATTTCGCAACCCTATTTATTTTTCCTTCACTGTATATGCAAGTATGCACATATTGCCTTAACACACACATATGTCTGTATTTCCGATGTTTATCTTAAGCTAAATTGTTTTTCTTCGCATGTACCAACATATGTACTTGAATAAAAAGCGACAATTGCTGCAAAAAATGTACATACTCTACATACGTACATACATACAAACGTATGTTTTGCAAAATTGTCGGCTAAGCGCGCGGGAAATTCCAAGTAAATAATATATGTTTGCTTGCATTAAATAAGTTGTATACACGGTTTTTGTTTAAAATGAAAATAGCGTTTTTGTGTTTACCATATCGAGCAGTTGTGTGCCATGGCGTATACGTGTTTTAAGAGTGGCAGTGCTTAAGTACGAGTACACAAGCATATCTACATATTTACGTATTAAGTTTTTGTTCCAATTTTTTAGTATTGTGGCATTGCTCGATATTGCAAAATGACAAAATGTAATTTTTTGTTCATCATTGTGTTATTTTACTCGCTGCAATAAATAATTATTGTTATGTGTGTAATGGCGCAGAAGCTGGTCAAAAGTCCATTGCAAACATTTAATGAAAACGAAACTGTTTTTTGTTTTCGCTTGCTTGCGAACGTGTCTGCTTTGCATAGCAACGCTGGCAGTTGATGTGCGCTTGCTTGATTGTGCTTAGTTGATATTTAATTTTTATTTCACTTTATTTGTTCGCATTTTCTGCTTTTGTTTCGTGTGGTCTAAATCGCAAATGCAGATTTGGGTCAGTTTGGTAATGGGCTTTTGGATAAGCGTTAGTTTTTATTTGAAATTGTGCCAAAGTCAGTGGAAAATTGCAGCAATAACTGTATCAAAAGCGTTTGCAATTTAACTTGAACTGCATTGCGTGTCGTTAATGTGGATTTGCGCTGATTTCGTATTCACTTTCCAGTGTTTTAAGCTTTGTTTTTGTGGTATAAGGTGTTTCAGTTTGTTTTTGGGGAGTTTTCTTATTAAGATCTTCACCTCTTTTTAGTATTTTTTATTATTACCAATTACCAGCCTGGAGGTATACATGGCTTTTAGACAGGCGTGGTTCGTTTTTACCGGGAGGGGTCATATAAGTTAAGTTTCGCTAAAAAGGGGCCGTTCTAGGTTCTGTCAGTTCAGGAAACTTATTCAGCAGCAGAATAGCTTGTAGCTTGTAAGTAAAATTTCTTTGAATACGCATTTCACAATGAGACTTTCTTCGCTTTAAAAAAAAACGGTGTGGAACAAACATTGTTAGTGAATAAATATTTTGCTAAAGTACACAATGAAATCAAAAATTTTTATTTTTGGTCTTAAAATTGCCTCGCCCAATTCTAGAAGATTCTTCGATTTTGAAAACAAGTTGTGGAACAAATGTTTTTAACGAAGGGAAATCCACAGTAAAATCTGCGTTTTATTAACATTAGTCCTAAAACTGCCGCGCCCATTTCCAGAGCTTTGTCGCCTTAAAAAAAATCTTTCCGAACCAAGATTTTTACTAAATGGACATTCTACCGGAATCTGCAATAAAATTTACATACTTACAAAAAAAAAACAATTTTTTAGACCTTGCTTATTATTATACTACAGATCGATATACGTTATCGATAACAGTTACAATAAAAAAACCGTAAAAGTTGATAACAATACCGATAACAACGATAGCTATAAGAATTTGGACAGCTAAATTATTAAAGATCGATAATCTGTACCGATGAAAATTCCGGTAACGCTTTTAGTAAAAAACGATAACAATGCTCTGATAAATATAACAACAAAGATCGAAGTTCCGATAACAATAACACCAAAGATCGATGAAAATAACACTAAAGATCGATAACAAAGCCAGTAACAAATATATCTAAAACATTTTCGATAGCAATAGCAGCAAAAACTGATAAAAATGTATATCGATAACAATTTCGATAACGAAACAGCAAGGTGCGGGTAAAATGTCGGTACCTATGACTAAAACAATGACGAACTAAACCATTAAAAAAAACACATTTTTACTTTTAAATCCCTATCGTTTTCCTTATTTAAACCGAAAAATTAAAATAATGCTTTGCTGTTTATCGATTTCATTGACTTATGAATTTGTATTAAATTTTTTATTGTTTGTACAAATTAATGTTTTTTTATTTTTTATTATTTTAATACTTCAGAAATCTAAAAAATTGCTTTCATGAGTATATTTTCGAATATAATTTTTTATTTAATAAAATAGCCACACAATAACCCATTTTTTGTGGGTCGCGTTGCATTTCCATCAATTGCACAGCTCATTAATAATTTTGATAGATTTTAGGCCGTTGTATTCGAATCTGAAATCGGAATTCAAGCTAGCACTTTTTCTCAGCTCAGAAAAGCCCAATATTTTTATTTACATATGTATTTATAAATGATTTTTTGTGGTTAGAAAACTAATTACAAAAATTTTAATTGCAACAAACGATTTGGATTTGGCGATCTGAAATATAGCCTAACCTAGAGTTTAAAAAAATTACTTTTGCAGCTTAAAAATGTAAATACAAATTGGTAGTTTCAAGTTTTATTAAAATTTTTATATTTTAAATTTTTGGTCAAATGTTCCATTTCAAACAAATTTTAGTCAATATTTACGGACTCAATTATGAACAAGAGTATCAAAAAATTATTATAATTAGTTTAGAAAAAATATGAAATAAATTGCGGAGATACTATAATTTTGATTTGTTTTCCAATTAGCATACTTTATGCTATACGTTTTTATGTACATATAAAAAAATTAGATTTTGTAAAAATGTTGTTTTTGGATACATGGATTTCAAATGCTTTTCAAATTTTCCTTATCTAATGCAGTTTTAATTTCAATTTTTAAACCATTCCTCTGTTAAATTTCACGCTTTTTCAAACCTTTTCATCTTACATTGTCGCTCACAGCTGAATTTTCCCACGTGGCGTGGCTTTGCGGTCATTAAACACCTACTTTTTCCGCCGCTGGCATAATTATGTACGAGTGCATGCCACAAACTAGTGATCAACGATCAGTGATCAACGTAACCGCCAATCAAGTCTGGGCGACACATGATCATCCGCTGCTTTTAGCTTAAACATTGCAACTCAAGCAACATGCTGGCATGCCAGCTGTGTGGCGCCATAAAGCCTCGCATACCATACCACATCAACAACCGGAAAAATGCCAATAAATACAGTAAGAAATTGCAAAACAACAAAACAAACAAAAATCAAGAAATGCAATGAAGAAAAAATCAGAAATATTGTGTTGTCCGTAATTACTCCCAATTGGAAAATGAAAACGTCTACACTTTAAGCTCACATAAAAAAAGGGTAGTGTGCATTTAATGCGCCGCTTAAGCGATCTGGGCTAGTGGCGATCAGTGCCACACGATCACTGCAAAAAAAATAAGATAAAAAGAAAAAAGAAAAGCAGTGCACACAAATGAAGACGCATTTTGTTGTTGCTGATGTTGCGCACAAATAAACAGTAGTAGTTGGGTTGCATGCTTTTCGTTTACGCACAGCTTGATGCCGCGGCATGGCGGCTGATCGATCAGCGACAGCAGCAGCAGGCGCACGAATAGCGCACGATCACCGCGCTGCTGCTTGCTACCTCAACAGCGCCTCATCGGTGGCAGCGATTCGACTTGTACGCTGCTGGTGATGATGTGCTACTTTGCTACCAACTAGCCGCTCGAGATATTCATGGGGAGGGGACTTGCACACGCTACGCTACGCCAAGATCAGAAGCAAGTGATCGCAAGTGAGCGGCAGACACGATTAGCACATTTGCAGGCAACAATCAAGCGGCTGCCACATGCCGCATGCAGCTTTATGGGACGGCAGTGATATGTGATGTTGTTGCGAAAACTTGTGTACTACATACATACACATCCATCCATTGATCTAAACAGCGGGTAGTCTGTAATGGATTCGTTTGCGGAATGTTTCTTGGCGCAGGGGTTAGATATGCCGCAGGGGACGGGGATATGTTTTGAATAGGTATCATAAATTTAAATATTGATTTTCTTTATTGTTGAAATACACAAACTTTGTGAGCGTGGCGTGGCTTGGCATGACTGCGCTATCTGCCCGGAATTTGATGATCTTCCTGCTTGCGTGACGTAATGTGCTATCGCGAACATCTACAGAAATAACTTTGCATGGTAATAAACGCTTAAAATATAAAGTCATGCAACACTTCAAAAATCTGAACCTCAAAATACAGCAAGAAGTGTTCAGACTCCATTCAGAGAATTCGTTTTATTGCCCCGCCCGAAAATTGAAAATAGAACAACAAAAAATACACGTGCAAAAACCTTGCCATATACCCAAAAGCTACCTACTATTTCTTCATCGGCTAGTGTTAAATTAAATATTCATTCATTCTACTTGAGCTCATTCAGTATTTATTTAATTATTATTATTTTTACTGCCTCTGCCAGCCGTCAATCAAACTTGATTTGGAGTGGAATAAGAATAGGCGCTATTAAAAAAATAGTAGAGCAATAAAAACAAGCAAATAGAACATAAAAAAGTATAAAAAAATTCATTAATGATATCTGAATATGCTAATGAGCTAGAATTTTAAAAGTTCTCAGCATTTTAACTGTCACTATGTTGTTGGCTGACTGCTGGCAGGCAGGCAGGCAATCAGGCGGCAGTGAGATAGGCAATAAAGAAGGCAGGTAATCCGCCAGCAAAATCTACAATACCAATGACAGCTTTAAAAAGCTTCGTTTTGGAGAATGCTTGGCGGCGGCCATTGTTTGTGTTCAAACAGAAGTATATGCATACGTACTTATGTATGTAAGTATATGTACATACATACGTATATATATACCCGACTAGACGTTCATAAAAAACGAGGTCAGGCTTAAATCTACCTCTCCACATAAAACAAACAAAAAAAAAAAAAACACTAATCCCAGAAAAACTAAAACAATCCCCGAAAAACTCAAAAAATCTAGAAATTCATAAATATTGCAAATGTCTTAAAGACTTCAAGATTTTTAAAAAATCCCCGCAAAAATATATAGCAGGTCTCACAAAATCGAAAAAGATGACGAAAAATTTCGAATAGAGATGAATAAAACATGATAAGTTAAAAGAATTTACGAAATATCACAAAAGGTTCCGACATCCCTAAAAAATCCCAAGAAAAAAAAATCCCAAAATTTCGAAAAAGTCCTAAAGACTTCAAATGTTCTGATAAATCCCCGAAAATATATTGCAAGCAGAAAGTAAAAAAATGTAAAAAAGTCCTAAAAAAAAACTAAAGAAGAACTGACACTCCTTCAAAAACCGGGAACATCGCGCAACACGAAATTTAAATTTTTGAAAAATACTGAAAAAATAATGAAAAAGCTCAAAACCTCTGAAATTCCTCAACTACCAAAATCTCAAATTATCAAAAAAATTCTGAAAAAAGGAAAGAAACTTTGAAGCCTCCCGAGAAATATCGAAATTATCCTAAAAAATACTCCTCAAGTTCTAAAAAATAACAGAACAAATCATTCAAAAACACCAGAAAACACAACACAATCTTAAACATTCTCAATAAATTCCAAGACTGCTGAAAAATAAAAAAGGGACGAAACTCTTGATAAAAAGGAATAAATCCCGAAAAACGCATGGAACATTCGGATAAAATTTCAAAAACCACCAGCCCTTAAAAACCATCACAAAGTCTAAAAAAATAAAAATACGAGAATCGGAAATTGTCAATTGGAAGATAACGAGAAATCTCTAAAATTCCCAAAAAAAAACTCTAAGAGCGTCAAAGTAATTAGAAAACTTTAAGGACCTAGAAAATATCGAAAAATTGCTAAACACCCACAAAAACAAAAAATCTCAAGAAAGGCTCGTTAGATGATTCCGAAAAATCTCGAAACCAACTCGAAAAACCTGAAAAATCCCGGCAAAATCTTAAAAAACCCTCGAAAGTCCCGAAAAAATCGTCCACAACCACATGTACATATATCGAAAATTCCAAAACCCCAAAAAGTCCTGAAATGGAGGAAAAGCCTATAAAAAATAACGGAAAAAATCGAAAAATACTCGATTTTTTTCATTAGTTTATCAGTTCCTTAGAAAGCTGTCATTATCGCTTAAATTTTGGTTAAAAAGTTTAAGGTAAGGCAGTTTTCATGGCGTTTCTTTTTTACAAGCTTTTTTAAAATATTAGGTTTCAAAGCTATTTAAGTTGTGAGGAAATAGTGTTCCACAATGTATGAAGATTCTAATGGTCCCACTGAAAAAAAACGCAGGTATTTTTCCACTTCGTCTGTTCGCTTCAAGACTTAAAGGAAGTCTTATTTACAGTCAATGGTTAAATGTTTTCGTTCATAGTTTTTAATAAATATTTAAAGCGCAGTTACCTACGGACGTTAAAACTTAGATCTATCTTATGAGATCTCAACTGCTAGGCAACTAAAATTTTAACACAGAACCGATAAACTACAAAAAATCAAAAAGAAAGCTCTGACATGTTGATTTTAGTGTTCTTCTGTAGTCGCATATGAATGACCTCATTGCCCCGAATGAAAGAATTTGGAGCTTCTAAGTTTCTTGAATAAATTTCATCACTTTTTGCAAACTAACATAACTAACGACCATTGAACTGCAAAATACCCTTAAAAGGTATAATAATTTTGCCCATACCTACACACGTTTTCATACATACACACATTCGCGTGCGTTTTTCGCATGCTAATTAGCATTGTCAGCAGCGCGTGAATACCCATTAACAGCATAAGCTTGCTTAATGATGGATATTTAAATTCTTGGCAATTGTTGAGGCATGAAGCCGAGCACAGAATGACAAGCGTCGCAAAAGTGCCGCTTGAGCATTGTAAGCGTTTTCGGGGTTTTTAAGTATAATGCATAAAAAAATTTCGGAAAAAAACTTGAATGAATTGTTGAGGGCAATGCTTGCGAAATTACCACACTTGCTCTTTTTTTATTACCTAATTTTTTTTAGTTAATAAAAAACCGGTTTCTTGTTTCATACTACTGCAGTTATATTTTTTGACGACTTTTTAATGCTTTTGAATCAAGTTATTTTTTTCCTTTACTTTAATCTTTAATAATAATTCTTAGCGATTTTCAACACCCATTGCTGTCTTTAAGGCCGTGCAAATGCAAATTCATAATGAGCTCGGAAGAGCTAGATTTTTTTTTTTGTTCAAATTGCTTCTCCGGCCATGGATTAGATTAAAACTATAAACAAATTCTTGGATGGATTTGATTTTGGACCAAATATTGGAAAAGGGGATGAATATTTCCATATCGCAGTACTGAATCATTTATTATCAGGGTTCAAATTTTATAGACTGTCCATAGGTTAGGGAAACTGGAAAAGGGTATTGTATGCGTCCCATGTTCCTCTTCGGAAAAATAACTTCTGAACCATGTTTTCGTCAAATCAGGAGTGGAAATTGTTTCAATGAACTTTTTGGAGTGATTATTCTTAAGAATGGCTAAAAATTGAGTTGTTGTGTAGAAGTCGACATTTTTCGACTACCCTTCAAATCAAAAAGTCAATTCGACTACCACAATTGAGCTGGTTTCCTGGCAGGCCTAAAATAGTTATAACCTCAGAATGAATGAGAAGTGAACAAAGTTAATTCCTTGAATGATCAGGTGGCGATTCGGGCACTTTTGCTTCTGAGTAACACCGCCTCCAGCCTAGTAAAACAATTTCCGTCTCTTGTCAAGTCTCATCCTATCAGAAGAATCACTAAATCACAGAATTTATTTAAAGGAAATGGCTGCTTAAAAAGCTTGAAATAAGGCTAACTATAGACGAAAAGATTTAGAACCATGCACGGTTTGCAGAAGTTAGAAAGATCCGTACTGCGTTTAACGGCATTCAGTTTTCAAAAAAAAGTGCACAAAGAATTTGTCTAGAATAACTAATGCTTTTACAAGGCTCGGCTTCTGGAAGCTGGCGTTGTTAAACCAGGACTGTTTAAGCTCAGTCTCCATTTTGGCACTGATGAAGTGAGCTCAAACTCAAGAACTTGTGTATGAGGCCCATTGCGGAAGTCTCCTCCCCTTTATTTATACTCCAGGGTTGATTCTGACAAAACTCTCTACAGTAAACAACCAGCCGACTATAGCTCCGAGGTCTTTATCGTTAGACCTTATACGAATGACCCTTCAGGCCAAAAGTGCAGCTCAAATAGTATTTTTTTTTTGTTTTTTTTTGTTTTTGCAAAAGTAGCCACGTATGTATGTATTTTTGTTTACCACTAACCTATCTTTGCACTGTCCACCAACACAACGATGAATGTGTACAAATAAGTGGAGTGGTTTAGTTGTATATTTTTTCATCAATATGCGCACTTACTATAAAATACTCGTGTACTACGTTTTCACGTGGCACGTACTTACGTACTTAGTTGCGTTTCATTGTTTTTTATTTGTACAATCATGCATTCGACCGTACTAGTATGCTTGTCTATATAAATTTATGTAAGTCAGTGATGAACTCGTTGTCGTTATTATTATGACGGCGTATTTATGCATACGAAAAACTCACCTGGAAAGAGAAAGAAAGAGAAGAAACAAGTGAGAGTTTGTCATTTAAAATTATTACATAAATTATAATTAATTTGAAATAATGTAATAAAGCAATTTTATGGCATAATTGGCAAAGAAAACGTGTATTAATAATAATAATATTTGTATATATTTATGTATGTATTTAAAAGAAGAAATTGGTATCATTCAATGCAGCAATTATAATACCAAATTTCCACTTGGCATTGAATTAACAAAGAACTTTTGTCATTTAAGGAATTTCACGTGGAGAAGAATTTAATTACTAATTTTATTAACGCATTGAGAAGATTTGTGTTTTAATGCTCAAAATTGTGCACTAAAGTTTTTGCCATTTAATGCCTAGTGGAAATCCGGTATAAGTAAAATGGATGCCTGCTTCTTTGAACTCTATCTATAGACGTTGAAACCGTGCATCGTGTTGGTCTCGGCAAGGAGAATGTTTGTAGCTATACATATTTTGAAGAGGGATGCCCCCTTTTAGAAAAGTCGAATTTAATTAAATTAAACACAAGTTAAATTAAATAATAAAATATGGTTATCAAAGGGCTCGCCTCGCAGAGGAAATGGCTTACAGATGTAATTTCAAGAGGGTTGCCACTCGTTTGAAAAGTCGAATTTAACTAATGTATATAATCGCAGAGCATATGAAATATAAAAATATGGATGCCAAACGATAGAGGGTTAAGGAATTTTTAGTTTAAACATTAAGAATATTTCTGAGGTATTTGAAGAGGGTTGCCACTTGTTTAAAAAGTTGAGTACAAATTATTTAATAAGGTAAATTCATTACTCCAAAATAGGCATCAATAAAAATGGTTTAGGAGAAGCTTCATTTCAGAAATATGTGTAAGAGGGTTGCCACCTGCTATAAAGTTAATTAAACTTCAGAAATTTGTTTATCAGACGTGAAACAGTCTGCTCCTAAAAAATAAAATTTGTTTCATAATTTTTAGCTTTTAGAATTTTGTTTATTTATTTTTTAGGTATTGCGATTTTCAGAAACTTTTTCGGAACTTTCGGCAATTTTGGAAATTGTGAACTAAAACTAAATTTTATATGACTTAACCTAACTTACTTTCTCAACCTTAAATATACTGACATATGTATGTAAATTAACATTATTAGATAACAAGGTTATATTTTTTCGGACATTATTAGATTTTGAAGAAATTTTTCAGAACTTTGTGAGATCCATACGAGATTTTTCGAACTTTCCGTGGTCTATTCGGTACTTTTCGAGACTTTTCAAGAAGATTTGCGTTCTACGGTACATTAAATTTAATATATTTTTCTTACTTTCTTGTCATAAAAGAAATTTCTTTCATTTCCAACAACAGTTCGTGCATTAGAATATTGTCTTAAACAAATGAAGTTTTATGTTCAGCTCAAAATAATTTTTCCATTAACCAACATTCTCTCACGCTCGCGAAAGCGCTTGTATGCTATCAGCCCTGGCACTTCAATTACGCCAATAATTCGTTGAGCAAATTGAAACAAATGCTTATCTTAATTAATGCAATCGCATTAAAATTCTGCATTAGTTTTATTTGCTTGCTCGTTCGCTCGCTGGTTGAATGCTTGTGGTAGTTTGCTGGTTGATCGCTTCATTTCCTAGCAAATAAAATCACCATACACATCTACAAACTTATTTGTCGCCTCAAAGGTTCTCACGCTACGACTATGTGTATGTATGTATTTTGTTAGCCAACTAGCCAAGCAGCAAGGCACTGATTATTCAACTGACTACATACATATGTACAAGTACACTGACGACTAACGAGAACGAATGAGGACAGGTTGTTGTCGCTCGCTGTTAGACTGATTGTCGTTGGCGCTGTTGTCGTTTGTTCACTGAGCGACACCAGCACATCATAGATTTTCACAGTGAATGAGTGGCTACTTTTCTTTAACCACTTTTTTCTCTCTATTTATTTTTTGTTTAAGTGAATAGTCGCGTAAATTGCCCAGGTGATAATGATAAATATTTCTGCGCATGTAGTTGTATATAAAATGCATGCATAATGTATGAATTTACGCAATGTGCGATCCGCTATGAATGTCGCCGGAATGTTGTTGGCGTCGAAGCACTTGTGCCAGACAGAATGGTTCGATTTGTGGTGGGAGTTAAGTGATCTTCGACGATCGTGTTTCTTTCGAGGCTTATCTTTTCTTAGAATTCTAATCTAAATTTGCATACAAATAAGGCACTGACAAGATGTTCGTTTATTTGTGGTTTTCCCACAAAGACATTTTATTGTTGAAGGTTGGTTCATAGATAATTAATTTGATGGCAAATTAAATCGATTTCATTGAAGAGGACTACTCTGTGTGTGGTCATAATTATGCTGCCTCTAATTTTTGAAAATACTGCGGTGTTTTTCAACAGTTTGGACAGGACTGGGTTTGTTCGGGTCTGATTGGGTTGCACTATATTTGGATCGGATCGGATTGGGTTCTATTGAATTGGATTGATTGAATATTACTGAAAAAGGTTAATGCATAGATCACTATTTTGATGTCAAAGTGAAGCGACATTCTTGAAAATTGTCTTTGCTTTAGAAAACACTGTGGCGTGTGTGAATGGATTGGATTTGAATGAATAGATCGCATCTAATTGCATTTGATTGGATTCAATTATATTGTATTGGATTGGTGGGCCGGTATGCTACGATAAATTTTCCAAGCTCTCAGGGGAGTAGTTAATTGTACGAAAGTCTAGAGATGCGACGAAAAGGAAATGAATTGAAAGTCTTTAGCCTTCTATAAATTTTCAAGACTCTCTAATGAATCTGAGTTGCTTGACAAGAGGCTGTTACTTGTATGTTTTCAATAAATATAACCAACAAACGAACGCCGCGCACAGGTACAAAAAAGATGAGCCGAAAGCTCGCCACAACCCCGTCTGCCGGCATCCGGAAATAATTGGCAGGGCTATAGGTATTCGAGATGCACCAGCGCTTCTCATGAGTCTTATTCATACAGGCCCTTATGAACTTCACATTGGCTCTGATCTAATTGAAAGTTCCACGGAACCGTGTTTCCCCAATTCGAAAGCTAATTCACTACCTTGAACAATGGACCCCAGACCTTGTTGAGAGATTTTCCTGACGCTGATGCACAAACATCATGTGGCCCAGGGAGAATATTCCTGAGAACTTGCTTTCCGTCAAAGTCCTTTACTAAGCATCAAAAAGAGGCGAGAGGACTCTGACTTGAGGGCGTTCTCCTTCAACCTTTTCCATGGTACAGAGGCAATCTTTTTTCTATATAATATGGAGTGTATCATTTTCTCATTGATTCATCATTTTCTATTAACCTCTTTTGAGAAAATTCTGAAGCCATAAATCTAAGTGCCAACTGTCGGGACTACGTAACCGCAGCTACCTAGATTTACACATATCGGGCCAAGGCCAGTCACTAGTCAGCAACACTGCAATTTTCATGATATTACAAAAGCAACAATAACAATAACAGCGAGGTACATAACACACTACACATACATATGCACATTAAATAAATATTGAATGCACTTTTTCTGATATTGACAATACTCTCTCCGAAGTTCTCAAGCATACCAAATAAATAAATTTCGCAAAGTCAAAGATTAACTATTTCTTAGAAGAATACGCCGTGCCGTCTACAAGTATATTCTGCGCACTTTCATTTCTCTTAAGCGGCTTTGCAATGCGTGTTAATCACACGGAAATGTTAGCAGCCAATGTCAAATATGATATGCAAAATAAACGAGAATAAATAGTCATCTAAAAGTGAAAAATTAAGTACAAGTAAGTACTTAGTGCGCTGTGAGCAATCAAGCAACGGTAATCGCCTTTGTCACTGCCAAATGGCAAATTAAGTAAAACAACAGGAACATGAACATCAACAACTTTGCAAACAACAACATAGTCAACAAAGATGATGATGATGATATGTATGAAAGTGTGTGAATGTAAATTGACAACATTTTATTATACTACATACTCGAATATGGACATGGGTACATATGCATATCTATTTAGCAAAATGCCAAAGAAGCAATGCCGCCAACCGACAAATGCAGATTAGTCGGCCATCCAAACATAGAAGGTGACCAAACAGCGCTGCCATAGCCGAGTAATTGACGCGCCTCAATAACTTTCGTTGTTAGCTGTCAACTTAATTTGATTGCTCTGCGGTAAATGACAAGCAAACTAATGACATAAAACAACAAGAAATCACGAAACAGCCACGATTGGGTGACAATGTTTTGAACGTAAGAATGTGGATTAGACGGGCGAGCATTAAGATTGAAGGAGGAAATAGAAAAAAAGAAATAAAATTAAATAAAAAAAAACACTATACTAGCCGAGTATGTAATAAGTTGCTGACTGATGCAGAAAACGAAAAAAAACGCAACCAAGAAGAAAGGAAACGAAAGTAGAATTAGTGCAGGTTAAGTGCTCTGACAAAATTAAGTTGAGTATTTGAATTTAATTGGGAGGAAATGGCGAGAGTGAAGCAAATTGCACGAACAGAGTGTAGTTGCTTAGGTAAGAAAGTTAAGGCCAGCGAAATTAATAAAGTTAAATTAGCCTGATTGTGTTTTTAAGGGAAAAGTGAAACCATTTGTATGTACACAGCAGTAGTTGAGTGGGACCACTAGTTGAGTAAAAAAGCAAATGGGTAGGGAAAAATTAGATGGCGAAAATGGAAATAAACGAAATAAATTACCGGCATTTTTATATGTAAACTTAAAATCAAGATTTTTTGCAACTTTCGAAGTTTAAGTAAGCCATTGAAGCAGAGAATGGGCACGAAAAAGCTTACGGTGTTGAGAGGGAGAATTCTACAGCTCAACTGCTCAATATTTGAGTGTCAAGAAATGTGTTAGAGAATTGAAAAAATTAGAGATTTTGTGTAGAAATTCAGTTTAGACCAAAAGCTTTTCAAGAGACAAATTATGTGATCAATACCTGTCATAACATTAAATTCAATGATAATTCAGCTTTAACGAAGGGTGGTAGATGGGCAAAGATAATCACTTCACCATCAGTAGTAGCCGGTTTATTTGTAACAGACACGGCCAAAGCCCATTCTGCGTGAAAAGCTTTCTATAGATTTTATGTAGACGAGCACAGTATAAAAGCTGCTTGGCCTTTCTCACTTGGATAAGTAATGGGGTAAAAAAGCTTTTGCCATGTGTAAGTCTACAGAAAATGTGCATGTATGTATGTAGAAAGCTTAAAAAAGCTCTACTCGCAGGACAACAGAATCCATAGCCAATTTTGATTAGTAATGATCAGAAAGAGTTTTTGAGGGCCTAACTTTGTAGCAATGACGATCAGAGAGGGATTTCACTTTCACAGGGGCCATATAAAATCTATAGAAAGCTTCTACTGCGGTATATGGTTTGCACATGACTATCTATACTAAACAGAGATGACCAAAGAGAGATTTTATCATATTTACGTTCTTATAACATCTACAGAAAGTTTTGGAAAGCTTTACCCGATGGATCTGTTTTGGTCATAATGGACTTGAAATCGACAGAAAAGCTCCGCACGCGAGATAAGTTTTGGACACCAGTTATTTACATGTATGTATGTATATATCCTCTAATTACTTTTTCCCGAATTATGAGCGTGAGAGTGGCTATATTTATTTTCAAGAAGTTTGGATATCATGAGGTCTTACAAGATTATATTGGAACGAGAAAAATAAAGAGGAACCAGAAAGTTGACAAGAAAGAAAGCTTAAGATATATTTAGATAATAATGAGAAATTGAGATACAAGCATGAAAATAATAAAAAAGGGAAAATAAAATAGAAAAACAAAACAAGTAAGAATAGACAAAGAGAAATTGACAAAGCGAGAAAAAATAAGCAGAGAGAGCTGTGAATTTAGGCAGTCAGATACATTAAAGGCGCTTCGGATAATGTCGAATGGTTTAAGATATGTATGTAACCGAAATTTATAATCGTTTTGACTTTACATCAAAAAAATGTATTCTCCATGATAAAAACATAGCAAGGTATAACCGTTCTCTCAATTTGTCGGCCATGATTTTTTTTTTGAATTTTGCCAACATTTTAAAATCATATAAAAGTGAAAACAAAAAATTGAAATTGTTCGAAATTGTTGTTGCTTGAGATTGAAAATGAAAATGTGTGTGTGAGCTTGTGAGTAAATTTAAAAATTAAATTGTTTGGAAACGTCAAGAATTTTAAAAGTGACTCTCAGCGGTTCTACCTTACTATATTTTTATCATGGTATTCTCTGAGTCAAAATTTCCAAAAACTTTCATATAAGTTTTTCAGAAATCCAATTGAGTGAGAAAGTCAAATAATGTGGCCAATAAAAATTAGGGTAGGTCAAAATAATGACTACTTTTCATTGTAACTCATTGATTTTGATACAATCTTATACCTATATGAATTTAAACCCTTATGAGGATGATAAATCTGCTTCATTGTACTTGCCGGAGTCATTGCTTGCTTGATTATTTCTCACCTTACGCACACAATGCCAACATTCTTTCCACACTTAAGCCATAATTTCTGTCCACTGCCACTTTCAAGTGTTGACTTATTTTTATTACCTGTTCTATCTCTGTTTTACTCTTTAATTAGCAAATGACACTAAATCACTTAATTTTTCCGGCATATATTTACGATTTATGCCAAAGCTAAAAAAAAAGTTTTAAAAAAGGTACTTTTCGCTTGTAAGTGACAATTATTTACGCTCTTGTTTTTCGGTTGCCAATGGCGACCGACATTTGTCATATTGACATTTCACTTTCACCACATGAACTTGACGTGCACGTACACACATAAAAAAAATACAAATTCGCTGTAAACACACAGCAAGTAAAAAAGAAAGATTCTGTTTTTAGATGGTTGTACCAAGTAAATAATTTGGCAACGCCTTACGACATTGACTGTGGATTGAACATTCGAATTTTTTTTGCCGCTTGCCAACTTTTGCATGAACTTGGCAAACTATGAGTAATAAGTAAATACTTACTTACAACAACTACTTAAAGTCTATTAAAATATAGGGATGTTGACGAGAATTTGATTGTTTATTTTTTTCTTCCATTTTGCTTTTTTACACTGTTCTAAAGGTGTGTCAACGTGTCATGGTACGCTCAAGCATGGCTGTATGTTTGCCTTATTATTCCACCCTTTCCTTTGGCAAAGGATTGTAAAGCCAAGTTAGTGATGTCATCGCAGCACACCAAGTGAAAATGTCCATTGCCAGACGTGACGTAATTTTCACAATTTGCAAATAATACTTGCGACTCTCTACCAAAATAAAATTTTTTGGTATTTTTTCTTGGTAGAAGAGCTCGTAAGGAGATGGCGTTGTTGGTATAATGAAATCCTTAACAGAAAGTTGGCCTCACTTTTATTTATTGGGATTCAGTTGAGAAAGGTGGAAGTCAAAACCCCGCTTTACAGAAAAATTGCGTAAAATCGCTGAAATACCGAAAACATCCGGAAATTCGGAATGACCCTAAAGAAATCAAAAACGTCTTAGAAAAATCCAAAAACAAAATTCTAGAAGAACAGATTAAGACACGAAAAATACCGAACGGCCCGAAAAATATCTCAGGAATCTCAAAAATCCGGAAAATCGAGAAAACCCTGTAAAGTTCGGAAAAAAACAAGACAAGTTATGGAAAATATCGAAAAGTCGTAAAATATATCGAAATATTTTGAAAATCTTCACAAATTTCATGTAAATACTAGTACCTAAAAGCGCAGACTAGAAAAATTCCGGAAAGCTTCCAGAAATTACTAAAAATGTATCGAAAAAATTCAAGAAGATTTTTGGAAGTCGGGAATAAAACACGAAAGGTCAAGAGACATTCCCAAAATGCCTAAGGGAAAATTCCGGGAAAGCCCGAAAAAATCAAATGGCTTCTAAAAATACCGAAATTTCCGCAAAGTTCCAAATAGATCTCGGAAAGCTGCAATATGATTCCGAAAAAAAACAGAAAATTAAAAAAAAAAAAATAAAAATCGGAATGCTATCAAAAATGTCTACAACAAAGCAGTATTGCTGCCAAAAAAGTTTAAAAAAAAATTGAGAAATTCCCGATGGCCCCAGGTAAAACTCCGGAAGGGCCCGAAAATGTTCTGAATAGAACGGGGAAAGTAACCATTAATGTCGAAACGCCGCAAAATAATAACGAAATTTTCCAGAAAAACACTCCCAAAATTCCGAAAAAATTGAAGAAAGGCTAGAAAAAGCCACGATAAATTCCGAAACACCCGGGAAAAATTTCGGATGGTCCAGAAAAAGACAGAAAGTTTCTAAAAGATTCCAGAGAACCGAAAATCTGTAGGAGTTCTGAGAAAAAAAAATATACAAGAAAATCGCGAGAAATTCAAAGTAAGGAGGGAAAAGTCCCGAAAAGCCTCGAAGTTCCCAAAACTTTATGGAAAAAGTCTACAAAAATACTGTAAATCACGAATAAATATTTTTTTAAGGCTTAAAAATAAACAAAAATTAAAAAAAGAAAAATGAAAGTTTGAACGTTTGAAACGCTGATCCTTCAAAAATGTTTCCTTTACTTCTATATGATGAAAATGTTTTTAATTTTTATTGATGCGTCATAACCTATCTTAGAAATACTGTTGGACCTAAATTCTTCGTATTCCAGTTGCAAACCCTATCCGAATTATTAATTAATTAATTTATTATTTATTTAATATTAGAATTACGTACAAATTTTAAATGCCCTTCCTTAAACGCATATAATAATTATTTTATTCTGATTATTTAATTATTATAATCTTCAGTTTTTTAAATATATGGCAACTCTTGAAAAAAAATGCGTTTTTATTATTTTTTAGGTTTTTCAATTGAATTAAATTGTTTTATCTGCAAACATATCTTTTTCTATACAATTTATCTACAAATCTTTATAATACCATTATTCTCCCGCCAAATGCCTGAGCTCTCATTATCAGTTTGACCCAAATCCCAAATACTGCTTGCCGCACATGTGGCACACGTCAGCGTTTCGTAAGATTAATCGTTCCAGATGGCGGCAGTATACATATGTTGTTGCCACATAGAAAATAAAAATAAACGCGAGCGCAAATGTGTCAACCAAACAAAAGCTAACGGAGGCAAGCACACATACATTTATTCTTGTATGTACGTATAGACCCACAAATGTCTCGAAAGATAGCCAAAGCGACAAATAGCCGATTGAATTAGACAGGAGGTAGCGGATAGGCTTTTGTTTTTTTCATGCTACGAACGGCGAACGACTGCAATCTATTTTGCTTATCAGCCAAACGCTTAGCTACTGTACATGCCACACACACGGTAAGTATATGGCAAGTAGCAGAAACGTCACAAAACGAACGCTGGTGCCACACACAAAGCGGCACAAAGGCGAGTTGGCCAAATGGCTGCGCCTATTTTCCCCCTCAAAAAAAAAAAAAAACATAAAATATATTGTTGCAATATCAAAAATCATTGTTGCATACATTTTTATATATAAGTTTATACATATGTATATGTGATTGAATAACTGCTTTTGGCAACCGCAACTAAATCTGGCGAACAATTTTATTTTGAACTGATAAATGAGCGGGAAATGGGTGCGTCAGGCGACGACTAAGATACTCGTTTTATATGTAAAATCGAAAACAGTTAAATGAAATAAAAATATAATAAAATTGTACTAAAAGTATAGAAGGAGTAATTGCAAGCATAAAGATTTGTTTTAAGATACATACTCACTTACTTTAATTAATTGTTTTCCATAAGAAAAAAAAAAAAATTGGCAAAAACCATAGAACACAATTTTTTATACATTCTAGCAACTTTTCTAAAAAATTAAGCGGGACTTTTAGTTCTACAGTTTGATTAATTAATTATATAGCGACCGCCACAAGCGCCGTCAATTGGGTAATACACAAAAAAAAAAAAAAAAAAAAAAAAAAAACTCCAACAGTAACTGACACTGGCGCCATCATATATATGTATGTAAAAGTAAACAAAATGGGCAAAAAAATCGCTCATAAGTATGTATTACAGTCTCAAATATTGGCAATACAAAAAAAAAAAAATCAACAAATCTTGAAAGTGTTGCTGCCACCACCGCAACCCACATTTGACATTCGCTCTCTTAGCGGCTTGCATTAATCATCATCAGCGTGTGCTTGTTTTGCGGGCGGCTGGCTATTAATGCTGTGATTGCTGTTGTTATTGTTGCTTTAGACGACGTTCACTTGACAGCACGACACAGCTGTCATAATCGCTTTATCGTTCCGTTCGTTTATTGAATGAATGCGCGAATTTGTTAGAGGCGATCGATCGCCTTCACCTTTTTTGGTGTGGCGGTGGAATTAAAACAAAAAAAATGAAAACTAAAATAAAAACTAAAAAAGAATAAACCAAGAAGTATACCAAAGGCCGAAAACTTGAAAAAGGACTAAATTACTTTTGAGGACGAAAATAGGTAGCAGTCAATCCTACTTACTTATATAGATAAGTAGGTAATTTTTGAATAACTCCGGGCATCCAATGGATATATTCGAAGGATCACTACTAATTTTCAATTGGTGTTTGGAAGGCGAGAATAGAGTAGGAATCAAGTTGCCTGCTGGGACAGGGGTATTTGGTGGAAGTTAGTGGCTCAGTTACGAGCCAAACATATCTCTTCCAGTTACGAATGCTAAGAATGTGCGAGACTGCACTGAGAGAAAAACCTTATCGTATTTTGTTCACTTTAAACAGATTTTTTCCCTTGAATCCGTTTTCGGTCTGCACTTTATAGATGATTTTTCATATTTCGGAAACACAAAACTGATTTTTTTTTTATCATTTCAAAGTGTTGTTCTGGCGTTATTCAAACCTTGGACCTTCTGGAAGTTAAACAATAATAGTAACCATCTCTGCAGACTCAATTACAATCAAAGTATGTAAACGTGTTTTCAAATCCGTAATTCGAATTACATTTCTTGCAACCAATCAAACAAAATTGGGGTTTTAACACATTTCTTTGAAAATACTTTTGCTGTTCATAAATTTTCGATCGCTAACATGGAAAAGACAAAAAAACTTTCTGCGAAAAATTATTATACTTTTTTCTTATGCCGAATTTTCACTATGCATTGAAATTACGCAATATATGGGCAATTTGAAAAGTGCCTCGCGGAAACGAATTTGATGTCAATTTTTTTTAAGGTAATGGTACAGGTATTTTTAAAGTCCAACTTTGTCACCAATAATTTGTGTCATTTAATGCCTAGTGGAAATCTGGCATCAGTGTAAAGATATTAGGTTCATACGACTTGGTCGAGATTACGTTCCTTCTGAGCGGCAGATGGTTTTTGGTGAGATGCTTTTTCAAAGCAGAACTACATTCTAAGGCCCCTCGCAAATTGAAAGCTTTGTGCTAAACTAGGAGTTGAGCTGATCAGCGAGCTGATATGTATAAAAATTCGCGTTGAACGAACAAAAAAAGGACAGGTGCAGTATGTTAGTTCTTTCAGCGCTTATTAGCTCGCTGATCAGTTTATCTCCCTGCACAGATATAAGCTGTCAATATAAGAGAGACATAAAGTTTAACATTTCCTGCTGAGAGGCGACCGCATTAAAACAAATTCTGTTATGACCGGACATTGAACTTAAGTGCCATTTAGTGCTAGTATGCACCTCTAATTTAACTAAATTCGAAACTTCAAACAGGTCAATCATAATTTGGGTTTCAGAGAAAAGAGATAAAAGAAGGTTTCAGTTTGAAAGTATACATATATGTATGTATTCTAATTACCTAGTTGTCTTAATTTAAGTTTAGTTGCATTTTTAAACTGGTGGCAACCCTCCTTAATATATTTAAAAAATTAAGCTTTTTCAAACCCATTTCGATTGATACCATCTTTTTATAATTCATCCAATTTATTAAATATTTGGAATGGCAATTTCTAAACACCTGGCAACCCTCTTCAAACATTCTTAATGTTCAAAGTCAAAGTTTCATAACACTCTCTCGCTTGACACGCGTATTTTCATATTTCTAATAATTTGCGAATAGGTTAATCAAATTTGACTTTTTAAACAGGTGGCAACCCTATCCAAAAGTAATTTCGAGCTAAAACATTCTTGAATATTCTTACGTTGAGCTACATAAATTAATTACTTTGATTTTTTAAATATGTGGCAACCCCGCTAAATATAGTCCAGAAATAATGATTTTCCAACCCCTTCAATTGATAGCCATTGTTTAATTATTCATTTAAATTATTAAATAATTTGGATATAACTTTTTAAACAGATGGTAAGGAGGTGGCAACCCTCTTCAAAATATTTTCAAACGACTACCTTTTAAAACCTGTTTCGTTTGGCACCAATACGGTGGCACATATTTCTCTTACCTAATACCCATAATTCAAATTGAGTTTGATTTTTGAAACTGGTGGCAACCCTCCTAGACTTAAGTTAAGAAAAAATGTTTTGAAAAATATTTCGATTGATACCCATTTTGTAATAAATGATTTATTTTTATTTTTTTTTTAATAATTTGAATGTAATATTTTAAGATATAACGATCCTTTTCAAAGAAGTAAAACTTTATTGCACATCTGCAGTCCAAGCCTTTTAATTTGACACATAATTTTGGAAAATCGAACGAAACTAAAACCAGATTTTATATCATGGAAAAAATACCTTCGCCTATTATATATATAGATACTCAGTCTATATCAAAATCGAAAAAAATAACAATTTTCATTGAATTAGCTTAGAATACCTGTTATACATTTTTTTCGAGCTTCTTACATAAAAACCTGACTATCAAACTAAGCGCGGGTGTGTTAAATGAAGTCGAAATAGTTCACACTCCATTAACAATGACTCAAGTATGTAAGTAACGTAAGTTTGTAGTAGGCAGTAAATCACCAAATCATTGAACCAGTGAACTTATTTTGAAAAGTACATAAATACAGAAATATGCTTTTATGAAGGAGACCTTGAAAATGGACATATATATAAAAAAAAAAAATAATGATCCATTAATGAATCATAAGCCAGTGACAGAAGAAATAAAACAAAAATATAATCCTACATGAACACTTACACAGTTAAGAAATTATTTAATTACGTTTTATAATTTATTAAACTTCTTGAGCAATTCCTTTGTTAAGATTTCGTGCAATAAATTCCATTTACGCCACGTTTAAATAATGTCTCCTTTCCGCGTGCCAAAGTATCACTTTTTTCTTTGGTTTCTTTTACATAACTACACATTTCGCTTATTGCTCTCTATCGCTTTCATAATTTGCTTGAGCAAATTGCATAGTTGAAATATCATAAATCAAAGTTTTCTAAAGCCTATGGCGCCACAACTCTAGCAAATACAAAAGTCTGCGACAAAATCAGTCGTAAATCACACGTAACTGCGCAGTATGCGATGATGCTGGCGCAGATGCATTTAAAGCCATTAACCAAAAAATGCGACAAGAACGGTAAATATGCATGTGTGATGAAAAGCATGCATTGAGCCATACTTTTTTTTGTCCTTTGTGGTGCTCTGACGCTTTTGCAGGCCTAATGACTTCCTGGTTGCTCGCTTAAGTCTTTTGTTTGTGGCAGTAGAAGTCATACGCGTACTACATATGTATATAGCTATAATGGGTGAGGGATAGTGACTGCCGTGGTAAAGGAAAGGATTGATGCTGTAAATTTTTGAAAATTATTGGAAAAGTTTCTGAGTAATTGTAATAGTTTTTGCAACTCTTTGTTGACATTTTGCTGGTGTTGTGATTTAATTGTATAGTGTTTATATGACTTTATAAAATTATTTATTATATATTTTTATTTTTTTTTCAGCTTACAATATGCGACGTCTCGTTTAATTTTTTGCCTATTTTGTTAATATTGCACACTCCCACATCCAAAAGTCCATCAACCAGCTCAGCGTCTCAATTACCCAGGCAGTAAAATCACTTTAGCGGCATACAATTGCCAACTGAAAGCATAGATTAGGTAAAGTTAAGCCAAAAAATACACAAAATATAAAGCAACACTGAGTAAAGCAAGCTAAAGGCAATCGAAAAAATCACTACTTTCAAGATAAAAGAATAAAGTTTATTTATTTACAAAACCTTGATGCGATTTCAATGCCCCATAGGCTGTCATAATATTTTCTTTTGATTTTTAACATTTGTTTTTTTTTTTGTTCACTACTTTCGGTCGCTACTACAGCCACAAGTCCACTTTGCCGCAAGCGCGCAAAAAATACAATCACAACAAAAGCGCCAGTGTTAGTTAAACAAATAACAGCAACACTACATACATACATACATATGAGCGGGAAACCATTAGCCGCAGCAAGGTGCGTCCCTATGATTGGCCGCTACTATCTGTGGTTGTTGATTCGACGCCTATTACTGCGCCTATTGATTTTGTTGTAATCCATTTTTCTTTACATACATTTCTTATGCCATTGTTGCTGCTGAACTTTACTTGTGTAGTTTTTGCTTTAAATTTGTGGAGATCTCTTATATGTATGTACGTAATAATGCCATGTGGCACTCCTTCAAAGCATCTAATGCATATCCGCATTTGGCGAGTGTGGCTCAGATTTTGGATTTAGTTTGGCCATATCAATATTAACATTAATACAACAATTGAATGTAACGCAATTCGTTTCAATTATTATTGAATATGATCTTCATATGTAATGATAATGAGTGAATTTCCAGTAGGTGGGTTGTGCATATCTTGTTTTAGTAAATAGCTAATGTATACATAACTACGTAAATTCACTGTATGAGTACTCACAATATTCGTTAATATATTGAATTAAGAACAATTGAATGGTCAGTTAATGTTTCAATTAATCAGACGTTTAGGTTTAGGCTGTTAAGAAAAAACCTTTTTTCTAGATATTTTTTTGCGATGTTGCTTTGACCAGGGCTTGGACCCTGGTATTGTGGAATGGAAGCGCGCACTGCTTACCACTACACCACAGCGGCCGAAATAGGTATATTAAAAATTTAATTATATTAAATAAAAATTATAATTAAAATTCCTCAAACATATATCGGTGTAAAAAATATGCCAATGTAGCGATGAATATATCAATAAAGACGACAATAAATACAATTCGATACAATTATCGAAAAATGTGTGATTAACAAAAAATTTTATTGTTTATTACCATAATAAATATATCCATTAATATATATTAATATATCGGCACATGTATGCAAAACGCAAACGATAAAAATATGGATACATAAACTGAACACGTTTTCGTAAGCATGTACGTTAGGGTGCGTCAAAAATTCAAGTGGGAAAATAGTTTAAAATGTTAAGCTCTCCCGTATTTTTTTTTGTTGTTTTAAAAAATACGATATCTAGAACTGTTTCAAAGCCCATAAAGTTTTCCATGTATGTTATATGGCGAAAAAATACTTTCTCGTGGAACTGGCGTAGCATTCTTGGAAATCAATGTTTTTTTGATCGGAAAACTATGTCCCTTTCCAGGAGACTTTCAGTATCAATACCCAATTGTTTATTTAACCATTTTTTAATATGAACTATTTTTTTATATTAAGGTCCCCCAAAAACCTCAAAAAATACAATCGGGACCCATAAAAGATCGTTAATACTAAAAAACTGTTAAATAAACAATTGGGTATTATTACTGGAAGTCTTCTTAAGATAATTTCAAGAATTGTACAACATTTCTACGATAAAGTTTATTTTCCCCATATAATTAAGTAATTTTTTTAACAAAAAAATATGAGTATTCGTTTTTTTTCTATTTAAAAAATTTCTTAAGGGTGAGATTTTAACATTTTAAACTTTTTTTGGACCAGCCTAGTGTTCAAAGATAGGTACGCGGAAAGAGGATTCCATATTAAGGAATTGAAGAAGTGTAAGAGCAAACATATGCAATAACTTACGTTAAAAATTTTTTGAAGAAACACAAATATTTCTAGAAAAAATATGTTCCACTCAAAGCACATTGAACAGGTAGTATCTATTAGTAGAGCAGCTGATTCGATTTTTTTTTTCAAATTGTTTGGTCTCGAAAATGTCAAATATTGTTAATTTACCCCCATGAAAATCCTAAATTGTTAAAATACAATTGCAAGTGGAACCTTTTTTCATACAAAACAAGCGATTGGATGACAGAGCACAACCGCAGATTACTGGGTCTTGCAAAGGATGGAAGAATGCTTCGAGAAGCAAACAGATTTACTAAGAAGAAAAATTGCAAACATTTTTTTTTTTGTCAATTTCAATTTTTTATTTTTTATTTATTTTTTTTTTGTATTTCACATGGCACTTTCGATACCAGAAGCAACAAAAAAATACCCGCAAATTTTGTTTTTGCTCTAATGCTACTACCTGTTTGATATGACTTGGTTCGACTATTTTTTTTATATAGAAGAAAGGGCACAACACTACCAGCAAACACAAAAATATTAAAAATCAAAAACTGTTCACTCATACCCTAAAGGAAAACCCTGATTAAAAAACTAAAATGCCGCTTATGAACGGCACATGCGGTTTATGAGATACAAGGCAGAAATACAACCGGAGATTTTTCATTGTCTGTCGAGGGGCGACTGCTGCCAGGGATTGAACCCTGTCGTTGACGATATTAGTACGAATTCAAAATTAAACTAACCATAACAGCTTATGAGCATTAATGTAACTCATATTTGTTGATTTTTTGACAAAGCCACAGTTCAGTATCGCTTCTGTAAATATATATGAATTTTGCAGAGAATAATATTAAAAAAATACATACATACACATGTATGTACATATATGTATAGTTAATTAAATTTTCAATATTTAATAATCATAACTCAAAACGCCTGTCATCATTTCTGCGTTGTCGCGAACCACAACGTCTGCTGCTTGCGCCTTAGCCGCCTTTGTTTAAAATCGCGCTGCTATTAGCATCTTCATTGCCTCGCCAACCAACGCGGCGCACGCGATCATTTCATTCATTCGTTTATTCATTATTGTTCGTTTGCTGGCATCGATTGCGCAATTTTTTTTCTCACCAACAAATGCAAGCATAAATTAGAGATTTATAGCAGACAGGAAAAGGTATTGAAAAGATAAACATTGCTAAGGAAACATGGAACTTAAAAGAAAGACGGACCACACCAAATGCGCGCCCCTCTCTCTCTCTTATTGCATTGTTGCTGCTGATACATAGTACATATTTCGCTATGGACAGCTAAGCATGAACTTTTGTTGCGATGAAGTCAGGGCAGATAAGCGTGCATTGACGCGCACAGATCCAAGTGCAACGAAGGTGTGACAATACGCAAGAAGAAGAAGAAGAAGAAAAACGTGCCGGGAAACACAATGAGCAGCGCGCGCGCGGTATGAGCAATTTGAGCTGCAAAGGTCGTTCGTTCGTTGTTTTTTTTTTGCTTTCAATTGCTTCGCTAATCGCAAGCGTCCTTGGTTAAGGTTGTTGCAAATAGCAAATACTCGTAGTTACGTGCAACATTGTATTGTTACTAGGTATTGTATGTTGAAAGAGATACATATAAGAAATAAAATTGCAAAAATAATAATGGGTATGCCTTTCACACTTGCGATCAGCTACGGAGTGGTGCTTGAATTTCATGAGCTATTCTTTGGCTGCAATTTTCTCCCTCTTTTATTTTTACGCTGACTGACTGACTGACTGCAAAGTGATACTCGCAATGTTGCCGAGTGATTGTAAGTGTTGCAAAATGGCATTGCAATAGCAGCTAAGCGAGCAACTACAGATCGTCAAAGGCGGCCAAGCTGCAAAATGCCGCATGCTGGCCAATGAACGTCAGGTTGGTTAGGTTGAGTTAAGTCCAGCAAAAGCCGGCAAACGGCAAAGTCAACAGAGACTCATTCAACACTCGGCTATTTTTGCTTGCAAATATAAATATGTACATGAAGAAGTAAAGCGAATGTGTGTGTGGACAATGAACTTTTTAGTCAAAAGCTGACGTCAACTAAATATGCAATGGCAATCCATTGACATCCCTCTGTCGCGGCTGCCTCTGCCAGTTACATGTGCTTGCCGAAGTAAATTGCGCATTTTGGCGTTAAGTGCATTTGCTTGCCCCCCCCTTCAATGTCGACCAGCGTAAAGTTTGATGACAATTCAGCAGCAAAGAGCTGGCGGGCGCCTATGTACTTGCCGTCACTGCTCGCAGTGAGCAGTTTACACAAAGGCACCCACCGCAGGCAGTCAGCTGCAAAGGCGTTTACCATTCATTTAATGAGTGTCATGCAACTTTGATATTTTCATTTGTTTTTGAAATTATTTTTATCACGCCTTGCCATACGATATGCTTTTAACGCGCGCAAGTGCAGCTATGTATTTAAGTGCATTGTGCTCACGCGTGCATGGTAATATGATGCCGTAGGCGATTTAGCCGCCGATGACGACTCACTGCTTTTGCTGTATGTATTTGGAATTTAGTTTTACCGGCAAGTCGCTGAACGCGTGAAATGTATGTTTGAAGGAAATGGTATCAGCGCTGCAATGGCATGTCATTGAAATTGAAACGTGAAAATCAAGGTTGCCACAGTATTTGAATGTAGCGTAAATATTTATTGCAAATTGTTTGCAGAGAGCTGCTCACCCAAATGTGCTAAATACTTTAAATAAATGTATTTGGGTATTAAAAGTATTTATTTACTTAATTTCACGTAGCCAAATACTTTTTTCTCGATACCAAAGTGTTCAGCATTTTGTCTTTGCCTAAATATTGGACATAAAATTACTTAGCATTTGTAGCTTCACTAAATACTGTATACAAAGTAATCCTGAGAAGTCCCGGCAATTCTGAAATAGTACCGAAAATCCCGAATTAGTCCCAGAAATTCCGAGTAGTCCCAAAAATCCCGAAAAACCATACATATTCCGAAAAAGCCCGGAAAAATCCCAAATAGTCCCGGAAAATATAATATGAAGAATGCCAAAAAGTCTTGACAAAAAAGCACAGTCCCGAAAAAAAAGCACTTCATTATATAGTCAGTCTCTAAAATAAAAAAAAAAACTTATTATTCTGAACCTTAGTTTTCCGCAGCCTCAAAAACTCAAGCACTTAAGCAAAAATTATATATCAATCAGCTCCTAAATATTTGAGTACTATTTATTTTAGTATTTGGTATCTGCTGAATACCTAAGTATTTTTTTTTTCAGATTATTATTTAGAAATCTCTAAATATATGGGTATTTATATCGAAACCAAAGGCTCCATATAACTTTGGGCTACATAAAGAGTCAAGTGCTGGGATATATCTTCTATTTCTTTGTGAGAACACACCAGATGATGTACCGAATGAAATTTGTCGGTGGTCCAAAAAAGTATTTAGAAAAAAGACCTTAAAAAGGAGGAGTAAAGACGAAGCTCAATAAATCGATATGTATCTTGTTGAAGTACATTTAAAATAATTGCTTATTTTAGGACCTTTAAAATTATTTTGTCAGATAGTTTATTGTCATCAGCTATGGAAAAGTATATTTTTGTGTATTTTTACCACATTGTCATTGAAATGCCACACAATGATGGATTGGCTTCTTTTCATTATTTAGACTTGACAAAAAATAAAATTAAATCAGCTTAACAAAAAATCATTCCACCGTATCTAATTGTCATAGTCTACTTAAAGAAATAGATCCCTTGAAAAACACACAAATTGTATTTGAAAAAGATTAAAAAATTTGCGCATAACATAAAACAAATAACTAGAAATTTCGAAGTACAAATTGTCTCTTTAAATGCGCTTGGCCAAATTTATAACAAAAAAAGAAACAAACGTAAAAAAATAAAAAATAAAAAATTTTAATATTTTTAATTTTTGCTTGAAATTGGAAATTAAAAGCTGTTTTTTATTATTAACCAACTTCAAAAAAAGGAGGAGGATATCAATTTGTCGGAATACTTTTTTTCTTTATGTATGTTAACCGGTTTATAGAATTCTTCTTTTAGAAAGAAGGCGGTACCTCAGAGGTAGTCCTATACTAATTTGGTTTAACGGCAAATTAACAGAATTTTAAAATTTTTATATGAGAAGTGAAATTGCTTTTGTTTTTTGCTTAAAAATTAATTATTATTTTTTTTTTTCATATGTCTCCTGATCAGTGCTGTTGAAGTCTCACTAGTGTTGTATAAGTTTACTACTACTATGTATTTGTGTAGATGCGACAAATTGCGCTTTCCTGCCAATTGACGTCATGATGTGTGCAAATAGAATATGGTGAACGGCATAAATAAGCGCCAACAATTTTACATTTTTGCATATTCTTATTAATATATAAATCGTATCTATGTATATAAATTTGACATGCAAACATACTAGTACATATTTATGTAACAAGCTTAACAGCTCTTAGTCTACATATTTTCACAAAAAAATTACCTTAGCCCACTAAAGCACTGAAAGACTTTCGGCATTTTGCTGCCTTTTATCACTTAGTTTGATTCAGAAATTCTTCGCATTAGCAGTTCAAAATAACTATTTGCCACAAGGCACTTAATCAAAACCCACATTTCGCACTTTCCTGCTGACGCCAGAATTTTCCAACGCACATACAAATTTTCAGGCCTACAAAACTTATTTTACTTTATTTTTTAATTTTTATTTTTCAATTAATTTGCACACAATTTTTCATTACACATGAGCACTTCCGACAATTGCTTTCATTTAAATTTTTATTTCATAAATCTTTATATTTTCAAGTGCCTCTTTATAGATATGTATTTTCACAATCACCTTCACGCTCGCACTACAAAAATCGCGCCAAAATCGCCATAACGCCTTCGAAATCAATTTGCCGACTGAAGCGACTAAATTTGTATGGGGATGCGCTGTCAAAATTATAATGCGCTCATGAAAAATATTATACTAAATGTGAAATTCGCACGTATATACGAATTGATCTATACACGTTTGTATACCTACTATACATACATACGTATGTATGTACATAGATGTGTAAATGTTCTTTTTATGAGTTTGTATGAATTTTCCACTTGGCACTGACCACTACGCTCAACGCCGAAAACGCCCACATAAAGCGCACCGTTCTGATAGCTACACACAAATACATACATACATATATACATACGTACACATTTGAATAAGCGAATAATAAACAAAAACAGATTGTCCAGCACTTGAAGCGTATAATACTCTTATAAGATCAAAATTATTAAACAGAACGTACTAAACTATAGCAGAGTAAGGCAAAAACTGCAAGAAAAAAAAAAAAAAAAAAACATAAGGCGTTGATTATCGCTTTGATCCATGTAATAGCCGCAACTAACGTTTCACCAGCGCCGGACGCGTCGTATGAGTGATATTTGCTTAACCAACACAGAGCAGCGAGTACTACGAGTATTAATTAGGGATGTTAATTTTTCAGCTTTTTCCGATCCCGGGATTTTCGTGATGTCATTATCACAATCCCGTTATCCCGGGCGTAGTCCCGGGATTAAGATATTCATTACTTTTCAACAACTTAAATCGAAAAAGTGCTTCTATCGAATCGAAAAAAGTGCTACTATCCCTCTTACCATAAAATAAATAATAAATAAATGGGTTTGAAACCTACTTTTTTATTTAAAGTGGCGTTTTTATTTTTTCTCTCTGACGTCAGGATTTATGTTACAAAGATATGATAATTCCAAAAATTGTAAATAAAAATAAAAATACGGATGCATGAGGAAATTTCTTATAGGTAATTTTTTAAGCTGATAAAGTTAGAAGGACGAAGCTCGAGGATGTTATCAAGTTGAGTTTATATAAATCCGTGGTCCAAAGTCATGGGTAACATACATAAAAAAATAAAACAAAAAAAAAAAAAAAAAAATTAAATAAAAATAAATAAATGAAAAAAAAAAATATTTCTACGAACTGATAACCTTTTCCTTTTTCGGAAGTCGGTTAAAAAAGAAATATAGCCAATGCTGGTCAAGAAAAGGAATTTCTATTATTTCCATCAGTGCAAGTTAAAAATCCCGAAAATCCCGGGATTATTTGCCAAGAAACTGGGATTTTTGGGACCTTGAAAATCCCGCGATTCCGGAACTAACATTCCCAGCATCAATGAACAAATTTTAGGATGATAATTGGGGCAAAAATAATCAAAAGCAGCTGCCCATATTTGATAATCAAAAATTAAGCAGTTTTTGTTATTGTTACTAGTATTGATTTTATGCTTATAGCATAGTTCAACGAAGCTATTTATTTGTGGTTATCAGCAACTAACTTCAAATTGATGTATAATCACCTAGCAGCCTCTCGGAGATAAACCAAATGCTTACACTTTCCAGGTTCGAATCCCAACAGGGACAAAATGTGAAAAGTATAATACAAATTGGTTTTTTGTGTCTTGGAAACATGAAAAAGCATCTGTGAAGTGCAGAACGAAAGCGTATTGACTTTGTAGTGTTTTAAGCCAAATGCATTTTAAAGTAGTTGAAATCAAATGCAGAGTCGGCTTCCTAGGACATTTCCACGTTAAAGTAAACAGTTCGTTCCAAGAAAGAAAGTCAACTTTTCAATTAGTTGTGGTAGGCAAAAAGCTGGTTGAGCATCAAATATTTAAACTGATTTCTTTCCGTACTGGGAATGTACAGAATTACTTATGTATGTATGTATAAGTATACAGCCAATAATCGCACACATTTGCTTTTATTTGCCCAGACTCTGAATCATCTGGCTCACTTTTATCAGTCGCCGGTCCAGCTGCGTGGCTGGCGGTCCGCTGTCTTTTGTCTTCTCCGATTTGCGCACACATGTGTCACTGCACGCTAATGTACGTCGTATTAATATTTGGATATACACATACACTTACATATGTATGTCTATTTTTGCGCACATTTATTGTATTTGCAATCATCTTCCAAACGCCTTAATCGCTGCGCCCACGGCGCTGATTTACTTTCAATCGCTTTATCGGCCGTTGACCGTGCCCATGCTGTCTGCCAGAGTTGCGGTGGCTAATGCGAAAATTATAAACTTTTTGCATTTCTATGTAGTTAAGTAGCTGTTAGACGTGGCAAGTGCAAGTACTTTTCAAAAGTCTGTCAAACTCAAGAATTCCCAAAGGTAATTGAAGAAGCAGTTGCACTTTTCATGTACAGTGACTTTCGAAAGCATTTTTTGTTTCCGAAAATCTAACTTTCCGATACTGATTTTCATCTGTTTACACGGTGAATGCAGACAAGTCCACTTTCACCTATGTTACCAGACATTTTTCGGCTTATAACAAAATTATGCTTTAATGCTTTTATATTTAGATAGTTCATATCAGGAGAATAAATTAATTACAAGCATTTTTTTATATGTGATGCAACATTAATAAAATTTTTATATACATAAATTCGCCAAATATCGCGGCACACGGCAACACTCGATTGGTTTGACAGCACTTGCAGCAAAAATGAAAATTGCTAGAGCACCAATCGAAAGCAGCATCGAAAGCGATTTGCGTAATTTCAGTTACAGTTACACCTCGCAATTTTTATATCCGAAAGGGATTTCTGCAAATCTGCAAAAAGACTTTCTGGCAATTTACACGGGGAAGTAGACTTTCGATTTCGCATTTTGAAAGCTTTCATTGCCTCGTTTAACCGTACCCTTATGTGGTGTAGTGGTTAGAAGTGCGCACTCTGCAGGTTCTGGGAGCTAGCCCAGTTTCCGACTAACATCAAAACCAAAAAACAATTTTTTCTAATAGCGTTCGCCCCTCGCCAGGCAATGGCAAACCTCTGAGTGTATTTCTACCATGAAAAACAGCTTAGGACAATTTTCTCGATTGCCTGCTAAAAATTTACGGCCGGTCTGCTTTATCGATTTTTCATCGATTGCCTGTTATAAGCATCTGAGCGACAAATTTGACAAGCAGCCAGAGCACTGGTCATCTTTAACAGGCAGTCTAGAAAACGGCCCTTCGAATTCAGAGAACATGAAAACCTACTTCCACCTATTTGCCTTTTGGATGCCCGAATTTCCGATTGATATATATGTATATGCTCAGCTTCTTCTCCGACTTTCTTTTCAAGCTTGGAGCTATCTGTAAAGAATTTTGTGGTATTAGGTATATGGTGGGTATAGTAGAGCATACTTTCATCCTTTCATGTTGGTATCAAACTTGGTATTCCTTGGTGAAAGTGAGTTCCTGTATTAAATAGTCGATACGGCTGGGAATAGAGATAGGCACCGACGTTTCTAGTTTAACCAAACGGCCTGAGATTCTCTCAATCTTCTACCGGCTTCAATAACTCTTACTGCTGCAACAACAACAACTTCTGGAGCAATTATGTACCTCAAGGGGAGCTAGATGAAAGATTAAAGGCTTCTGCTGGCGCATAGCAAAATAGTCCGCTTACAGCAAATTACCAGTTTCTTTGTTTCCTTTTCCGACTTTTAAGAAAGCTATTTATTTCAGTGAGTAGGCCACCACTACGACTCCATGAAGCATTATTGGACGGACGTATATATTCTCGCAAAAAGTCCCCATGATAAAGCTAACATAAACAAATCCTAAAATTATGCTACACTAAATATAATTACCTTTCAAATTCTAATGAGCCATATACCACCTTCATATTTTTGTACCGAAAAAAATCGAAAAAGAAAACATAAAATATGACTTTGTCAATTTATAAAATGCCATTGCATTCATATTAAAAATGTATAATTTACGAGTATTTAGCTAATCAACATCAATATGCTTAATAAACAGCCAGCAGGTGGCCGTACAGAGTCACTCATAATTTACCTTTCACAAATATTTAATAAGCACTCGCCCTCATCGTACCTACATGTCGTGAGCGACATTAAAATTTTTTTTAAATTGTTATTTTAACCAAGAACAAAAATATGTGATTTCTAGCCCATTTATACATGTCTACATATGTATGTAGTTCTTTTCGTTGTCATATTTGCCACGAAAACTGTCACAAGCCTACATCGCCGACGACGAACTACCGTGACCTCAAAAACGATTTATGCTGTTGTCGCCCAGTAATTTGGGCCAAATTGGCGCCTAACGCGCGAGCATGCAGAGGAGAACTATGCTAATAATGCATTTTAAAAAATGAAAAACAAAATCATATTAACGCAGCCAACTAATGCGGGCACGCAGATGTATTCAGGCAAAATTTTATATTTAGTTTATATGCCAAATGCCACATGCCACACGCCTGACACATATGTACGTACATAAGTATGTATACCGCAGGCAGGAGCAACACAGCAGATCCAAGACTGGCAGGCGTTTAGTTTATGAGCTTTTTGCGGGTATAATAAAAATGCGTGTAAATTTATTTGTGTATATATATATGTATGTAGGTACGCAATTTTATTCAACGTTCTGGCCAAGTTATGTACCTACCAGCACACAGCCGTTCTAAAATTATATATCCATCCGTCTTTGAACAGATATACTACAAACATAGAATGAAACGAGACGATGACGCGACGTGCGACGTTTTTAAATTTAAAAACAAATATGCTTGTGTGTATGCATTTAGTGTTTATGTAAGAATTTATTTATGTTCATCTATGCCCTGCAGGAAATCCTATAGAGAGTCGGGGATCGATTTGCAACCATGGTGAATCGGGTTTTTCCCTTTTGATTGAATTGTCATTGAAAGTATATGTTGTACAGAGCTTAATCGAGCTTTTGGTATTTCGGAACTAGCTAAACAGTAAACTTAGAATGAGTTAAATGTATAAATTTTGAAGGAAATTAAATTAAAGAAATTCTAAAGTTTAAATATTATTACTAAAAAAATATGTTTCGTAGGGTTGCCAACAAACGAAAACCAGCTAATAATTTAAGTGCCGCGATACAACGCTTGTGTCAACTTCTACATATCTATGTATTTACATAGGTCTGAAAGTTGTTACCTTAATTTTTTGAAAGGGTTGCCACCCATCATAAAAATGAATCTTTATAAAATAAATAGTGTCAGTAGTTTCACTGCGCCTTAAATATATTTTTGTGATGTTTGATACTCGTCTTGTAATATTTAATTTATTTTATTAATTTAATTTAATACAATTTTTCAAACAGATGGCAACCTTGCGCAAAAATATTTTCGCCAGTAAACCTCTTTAGTTTGTTACCCATACTGCAATATTAAAGATAATTTAACAATTAAATTGAACTAAAATTTTCAAACAGGTGGCAACCTACCAAAATATTTTCTACCGTAAGCCTTCTTAAACCTCTTTCTTTTGGCAGCCATATTGCAATATTTGCCTTATCTTACCAATTTACTTAAACTGCAATTCTCAAACAAGTGGCAACTCTCTAATTATTTTCTTCCTATATTTTAAGGCAGACCTCTAGAAATTTATCGGTGAAAACTGTATTCAATTCCATGCTTTAGTTTTCGAGTGAGGCGCGTACAAACATACATTACATACACACAGACACACAGAAAAAAATTCTAAAAATTGTTGATTTGGCTTCTGTTGGTCTAATAAAGACCTCCCATATAAATTTTTCTTTAATAAAATTAACTTAAGTTATTTAATTACGTACGAAAAGTTTTGAAATGCATATACATATTTCATACCAATAAGAATATTTTTAGTTTAAGGTCGCCACCTTAAAACTTTTTAAGCTAAAGCCTTACTTAGCTGTAATGTCAATTTCGGGGTTGTCTCTTAAAATGAGCGAATTCAGAAAATCAGAAAAAAATCAGAGACATGTTTGCGATATTACACTTGCAATTAAAAAATCCCTGCGGAAACACATTTCTTTTAAAATTTCAAGCATCAAGGAGTCCTATTACAGCGAATCTCTGTCCGGAGGGCTGCCTGGTGCACTTCTACAGCAGAAAAGGTCCATATGAACGCCCCAGTATGGGAAGTCTAAAGGAAAATTGGTCACACAATAGAAGAACGAACAAGGAGACGTGCAGCACAACCAACGAATTTCCTGTGCTCTCCAGTAGTAAGCGCACCACCTAGCGAACAACGTCTATTGAGAACGTCACGGATTGAACACAAGGCCAGGACCAGCTTTATGACTTGCTCTCTTCTCTAAACTCTTCTAAAGCTACCCACTAAATCTGTTATTGCAAAACTTCAGAATATCATACGCACCATTGGTGAACGCAATGAAGAAGGCAAGATCCCTGGGTAACATTGCAACTAAATGTAATCCGTATTGGCAAATGTAGTACAACAAATATAGCAGGACAACGCCGTTCCTTCTTCATTAGGTACTTAGGTAATTTACCTGGGACAATAATATAGCGGTACAAGGCAGTTTGTTAAAGAGCTCGTGTTAAAAATTTATTAGCTCTTCATATCCCATAATGATCCAGCAAGATAACTTGGAAACCTTGGCAATGCTTTAGTGGCTAAGCCCATGTATTCCACAGCAAAATTTGAGTGTAGCCAATAAAAAGCAGACAAATTGAACATCAACGCAGGCGTTCTTACTTTTCTTTGACTTCATAGATAGCTAGGAGTAGGAACAAGATTAACCATGGCAACGAGAAGATCAAGGTCTACAAAACCGAGACTGAAACTATAGCCGCTAAGTTGCAGTATTCGTGGAAAATGCCAAGCCACAGCACAACCAAAAGGAAAAAGTGAAGAGGGTAACCAAATGTTAATGCTATAGAAATAATTGTCCTACAAAAGCAAATCTTTTTGTTCATTTTAGTTTTAGACTCAGAGGTAAATTTGTGTCAAGTGAAAATTCGCAAGCCAAATTCCCAAAAAGAATAGCGAAGTATTGTTTATTCAGCCAACAGCTACCAAGCCATAAAACCATAAAATTTTATGCAGTTACACATTTGTATTTAACATTTTTTTTTAGGTCACATCACAGAAATTTTCAAATTCACAACGACAATAAGAAACAAACCGACACTATGTGCAACAATGCAATTACTTTATGTTTCTACTAGAGACTTGTTCGTACATACATATGTACATATTTATGAGTATAAAAGTAGATCTGTGCAGAGCTGCTTCATTTGTGATTTGATGTTTACTTGGCTGCTGTGGCGTTCAAAGGGTGAAACAACAAGCAAACAACTTGTCAACCTAATGCGCTCCCTTAATCGTAAAATACACATAAATGTGTAAATAACAACAACAACAAAGCGTTAGTACATATTAGAAATTTATTGCTGTTAGACATCAGAATACGTTCATTTCTATTTGCTCTCGGATTTCGCTGTGCCCTAAATTACAAGTGAATGCAGGCGGGTGTGCGGGCGTTGGAATTTTTGTGGCAACAAGTGCTTAGAATTTTAAAAGAAATGCGAAGGAAAAATATTTAGAATGTATACATGGATAATTAACATTAATGCAATAGCATTGAATGGCTTCATAAAAAAATCACATGTTGCGATGTAGATGTAGACGATGTTCCCGAAAAGTTAAAAAATTTGATTGTCCGATCAACTACTTAGAAGGCGTTAAATGATGTACATTTAAAATTGGGCACGTCGGCGGGCTGTGTCTGTTGTCTAGTGGTCAGAGGTTGAGTCCCATGCAAGGTGGGAATGACACGTACTACACGCACCAGTGCCTATGTATGATCGCATGTGTCAAGACCAGGTAAGAAGGGTGTCAATTGCACTTTTTCTTGGTCTAGGGTCTCAAAAATTTCCATCGACTTGCAGCGGCATTACGCTTTGCCGTAGTCGAGCGTTCCCTTCAGCTCAATACGTAGCCAAAGAACCAGATGAAATACTAATCAAAAAAGCCACCCATTTTTACTCTTGTAAAAGTGTCGAAGCTGGAAACGTTGAGAAAAGAAAGTCTGTTGACTGGACACGGTAACCGCAACAATAAGTAGATCCGAGAAGTCGTACACTTGTCACCGTTCAGCTGTATGCACCATTTTAGGGAGGGCCGAACTCCTCAAAGGGAAGCCAAACATTGAAGATGTAGACCAGACTGCTACTTAAAACGAGAGATCTACGGTGGAAAATACCACCAAACGAAATGTCGACTCCAACCACATAATCGGAACAAAGTCTGGAATATGTATAGGCTGTCAGCAGTGTATACAGATTAGTAGAACATAAAATACGTATGCTTATCGACCTATGGAAGTAAGGAGGAGGAGTCATAATACTCCCTCTGTGGCTAAGGATTCCAGTAACCTAGCTTTTACGAGTTTCGGTAGCGGCTGTACTAATCTTTTGGCAACATTTAGCCTAAATTACTTTCACGTCTTCATGTGAAGGCATCGCACTCAATAATTCCAGTGGTGCCCCTTTAGCTGAGTCAAAAAAAGTGATAGAGATTATAGGACCATAATCCAAGCTTGCGGCTATGACTTATGACTCTGCAATGCCCTATCAGGATACCTGTAATAACTGTGAGCTACTCTTTAAAATGGTCTCATATAATTATATCCTCGCAGTAAGCATTTTGCCTGCATCGCCAGTGTCTTCTCTTGCCATAGTTATTCTCGGGTGAAACTGAAGCTTCCCTAGCTCGATTATCCGCTACTTCATTCCACTTTGTTCACCTGCAGCTCCGAAAGGAGTTGGATATCGTTGTGCTCAGAGAGGTTTTCTTTTCGCTTTAAAACCAATGAGGGGTTAACATCAATTGGTTTGGAGGTCTTTAGTACCCTTTAATGTCGTTTAGTCATGGTATCTCCTTCGTTAGCTTATCTCCACATACAGACTGACTTCCGCATGACAAATGCTCAGAAGTTTTCCCATAGGCAACTTTCTAAGGATCGCTTTAATCTAATCCCTAAATCATCTTTTAACTGCTAGTAAAAATTTTTTAAATGAAACAACCCGAACACCAGCTCCAAATAGAAGGCGAGAAACAAAAGGCCTGTCTGGAATAGACATTCGTGGTTAGCGAGAACACACCTACGCTGAAAGCCCCAACCTCTAAGAGTTTGGGGGATCTCATGGCAGACCTTAAACAGTCTCTCCAATCCGTCAAGTCTTATGATTAAATATTTCAGCAGAACGTCGAAAGAAACCCGATAATCTGGCCAAGTGGCAGCCTCATGGAAACATCAGGACATCGAAGAAGGTAAAAGGAGCCAAGCTGAGCTCTTCTGTTTGTGATAACTTCTAGCACCAAAAACTTGTACCGAGGGCTCGGTTATGTTTTACTCTAAAGGTGAGTACGTGAATAGGAGAGCCATGAATCTAGGCCTAGGTAACAGCTAAAATATCCAACGCAAAGGAATTTTTAAAATTTATTGTGCAATCTTGGCAATGCAGAGTGGTGAGTCCACGATGGTGAGATCAAGACAGAACTGCGCCTTATGGCTTCTCCCCCAAATCCAAATCCTAACATTTTCTTAGGAAGGATTCAATAAATTTCTAAGCTGTCAATGGCGTGATACCTCCTATAACTTATCATATTTTTATTTTTATCTTGTACATTAAGAACGGTCTTATTTATATCTACAATAAAAAAGTGGCCATGAACTAACGACCCTTGTCACGAAGTCATAAAATTTCCAGCTAAAATGCGTTTTCGCAACAAAAGTACTTCACCCTCTGGGCGATTTACAGCATCCCCAGTGAGCAATGCAAATATTTTTTAAGCACACACGAATTGTATGCAGACAAAGTTGCTGTTTCTCAGAATTTTCTTCTCCTCTCTAAAGGGCCATCGAACTGAAATGTGAAGAGAATAGAAAAAGCAATGGCACTAATTACATTTCAAGGCCAAATTCTAGCTGCCAACAGACGACATGCGCACAAAAAAGCAATTCTGAAGGAGTAGGAGTACTCAAACGCATGCTCGCATGCCCTACGGATGCTGCGAAGCAACAAATCAATGCGATGTTAATTTGTGAATGCACTCAACACTGATCGCAGCGATAATCTGCGCAAGATCGCTTGTGATCGTCAAGATTGGCAAAGAAGGAGATCGATGCACTGATCGAACGACCGATCGCGGTATGGTAAGTTTGAATGCATTGCCAGTATTTGTCGTAGGAAAGCAAATCAATTCCCATAATGCAAATGAGGTGAGGATGGCTAACTATGACGATGACGACGAGTTGAGTTGTGCGCTAGAGTGCGGCGTTGAGTGATGACGGCCTGACAGGGAAACAAAGAAAAGTGGCATTTACACTTCGTCTTCGTCTTCGACAAAGAGCTAGCAAGCGAGCTGTCGAACAAATATTGCTACAAGCAAATTGTGCACGCAAAAGAATTTTTTTGCATATCATCAAGGGGATTGTCAGCAGCGGACGACGTGCTAAAATGATCGGCGGCAAAGAAAATCAGCTTGTAAGCCACAAAGGCGTGTCCAACAGCGACCAAACATGATCACAAGTCTACTCAAGGGAAATGATATGTATATCGCATTGATGCCATTGTAAATTTAGTATATGTAGTATATGCGGTGATCACTCGGCATGACTAGCACTTGTTAAAGGTTCATAGCTGACGCGTCATTAAACTTGTCGACATGGCACTTTGGTTACAGCTGCCGCCACGCTTGCTGCTGACGCTGAGGAACTTCACTTCTTTCTTCTTGATGGGTGGACAAAGTGTTCTGCGTTCGTTGATCGTTGATCGGTGATCTTAGTGCAATGATCGCATGTCACGATCAGTGCAATATTGCATATCTTGAAATCGATCGTGCGCCGATCTACAGACAGTATGAGCCCAACAAAATTTTGCATTATTAGCATTCAGCAGCGCGTGCGTTTCTTTTTGTTCTTTTGCATCTCATTTTCAATTTCATTTGCGATTTTCATTTCATTCATCGCGTTTGAGCCACTGTCTTTGCGCGGTGATCGTGCCACTGCTGGCTACATAGTGCTGATGGCGCTCAAGGTTATTGCAAGTGCGAAAACGTATTGTCATTGCACTGGCGTTGTTGATCGTACAAATATACATATATGTAGGTATGTAAAGTATGTTTGGATAAAAATTTAATGCTTCTCAGCGGGTAGCATAAGGCAGTAAATTGTATGAGTATGGCGGGGCAAGGCGACCATGCGAATCGATCGATCGCGCCGATCGCTTACGCTTATAATGCAGAAACAATGATTTTGTTTTACATACGAATCGATGTACTTTTAAGTGTATTCATGTAAATATGTAGATACGATGTGACTAGCTTCTGTGCGCCATTCGCGGAGACTGCCAAGAATATAAATTCATTTTGTACGTGCTTATGTTGCACGTTCCGGTGGAGCGATCACTGTTCGATATGCGAAGATACTCACATAATCACACACACACTAGTGCACACCCACATTTTGTGTAGTCTTCTTGCAAATAATAATGAAAAGAAAGAAATAGCTAAAGTTTAAATTGCAATTTTCAACGCCTTCTACGTTCTTGCTGCCGCTGTCGCCGCCCCGCATATTTGCAAGTCATTGCATTGTTGCAACTCCCGCGGGAATCAATTTAAATTTGACTTCACTCAAAAGGCTGTGGTGCTTTCAAATATTCTTTGTGCGATTTTTTCCTCCGTCTGCCTACCTTCAATTTGTTAGTTAGAATATTGCGTTGTCTTTTGGGAGTGCCACACCTGAAATGCCACCTCAATGTTGCACAAGCGTTAAGGCAAATTTATTTGCGTGCTCTTTTTTGTACTTTGTTTTGCTGTCTTTAACCTGCTGCGTCGTCAAAAGGCTACAAGCGCATAGCAAATTAGCCACCAGCTATGTATGCAGTGGAGGCTCCTTCCTGCCAGTGCAATCAGTCAGCAGAAACAATAGCCATATTTTTTTTTTCGTTCATTTACCTCGCTCCCTTTTATGTATCGTTGCACATTTTGATTTTGGGTGTTGCCGCCGCCGCCGACATTGTGTAACTACAAAATGTTTGTTGACAAGCGAGACATGTTGCCTGTCGTGCAACAGTTACAATTATGTACTCACACTCGTATGTGGGCAAGTTAGGGCAAGTGCATAAAATACCTTAAGTGCAGGCAGTCAGCGCAATGATTGTTGTCTAAGAATTACTAGGTGTGACTGAGTAAATGGAGAATAAAAAAAAAGAAAAATTGGAATTCTTTTCTATAAAAGGAGTTTATGCAAGCGAAAAATTATTTGTAAAAAAAAATAAAAACTTCAACACCTCTGAAACGTGATGGACACACATGGTGGTAGCATTCCTTGAACTTATGACTTTTGCAGACATTTTTATGATGCATCATTTGTTAATAAGCCCACGAGCTATCTGCTGGTACTTTAATGTCAACAAGCATTCTTAGGGGTATGCAAATAAAGGTGCCAGTTATTTTTGTATTTAGTTGTTTGGACACTCTTGAGGGAAAGATATTCAAAATGAAAAAGACTATACTTCCAATCTCTTCGAGAAAAATACGCACTGGACACGTCCTTATAGGCATTTACAACAATAAAGCAGGTGGACTTGAAGCTCCCCACGGGTAAACAGTCCAAAACAAAGGAGCAAAGCGAAATTATACTGAACAGCTTCTATGCTTCCTCGAAAACATGAAAAGAGACTATAGTTCCCTCGAAACCCAGCTGGAGGAAGCTGATAGATATCCAAGTAAAGGCTCTGTTGGAGATGGACATTTCCCAAGGTCGTATCTCAGCGAAGCAACGTTGGTCTTACCGACCGATCAGCCTCAGCTCCTTTATACGAAAAGGCCCACTCAGGGAAATGTATTCATTGGAAAATACCAAACCACTATTGTCTTCCAGAAAAAGACGCAGGAGACAAGTCTTCACAGGCCCAGATCGCTTACGATAAAATGGTAGTTAGTCCCCACACATCACTTTAGGATAAGCAGGAGGAAATGATACTGATTGGCGTCGCTGTTTTTTCAAAATTCTGATAAGAGACCATACCTACGTCGAAACTCAGCGCAATCAGCGAGCAGAGAGCTATCGAAAGAAAGGATCTGATGGAGAAACAAAAAAGCTGGTCTCACATACGATATATTTATTTAATATATACAATATAGTCTATGAACAAACTATTCTTACAGACTACTAACATAGTTTAATAATATCATATAGAAGATTTCAAAAGATCAACGAAAACATCTTTAGGCAAAGAAAAATCAAGCTCGACAAAGGATGAGATCTGGTTAAATTCATTAAGAGTGCGGGCAATTGGCGAATTTCCCGCATAATTTGTTCTACTATTAATGCCATAATGAGGGTAAAAGTTTCGAAGTACTCTTCTTGGAACATTAAAATTTATTCTTTCAAGAAGGGCAGCACAATCAAAATCTCCCTGGATAACGCCATAAATAAAAGTTAAAGAAAGAATTGAATTGATATATTTGCTGCACTTTAGGGGAGCCGGTTAAAAGAACACCCCACCACCGAACGCTCACATTAGGGAAGTAGAGCTAAAGATCTGCCTCCTAACGAGAAAATCTATTAAGACTACCATTCATAGCCCCACTTCGAAAATTTGGAAGACTTTGGCGTCTACAAGCAAAGCCATTTGTGGCTATATATGTAGATATCTCAGTAGTCCAACCATAATTCAACAGCTATTATCCAAGCTAAAGACAAGAAAAGGAAGGTCAAAAGGATCGAGTGTGCTTTTTTCTCTATGGTGGTCTATGCTTATAGATGACATCCTACTTCGACTGTAGGAAAATAAAAAAAAGAACTATATCTTCATGGGGAAAATATAAACTTCCCTAAAGCAGTCCAATATCTAGGAGTTATCCTCGATGACAAGCTCTCATGGTGTCGTTTGGGCCTGGCAAATGGCGCATCAGACCTAACTTAGCAAGATGAATGTATGAAACCATTTCCAAACCCATCCTAACATAGCTGCACCTACATATATCGTATACGATTTTCAAAAGTGACACAAAAATTTGTAAACTCTAACGACCACCTTGCGTGAGCCACACTTGGCCAAGGGGAACGAGACTCAACGCGACTTTTAGGTCGCTTCTACACCAGCCTCCTCTACAGTAAAACCCATCTCAAGGGATGATGTGTGAAAAAAGAAGCTAATACACTGGACTGGAAGGACTGTGTGCTAACTATATGTATCCACAACTTTCGAGGTATAACTTCACACATATGTATGTAACTTTAAAGTCTCATCCCTAAATGCATCAACTGGGGAAATCAACAACCCAAGCCACGAAATTACTGCCCCTTTTGGTAAACTAAATACTATGTTTCATAGGCAATCGGTACAATAATTATGTCTCACTGCCGTCGCAGCAGGGTATATAACTCCTTATGCTAAGGTGCATTCTACTGGGGGAAACGTACAGAAAATGATGCGTCCAGAAAACCAATCTACATTCACATTGAAAGCAAACAAGGTCACCAGGTGGTAAAGGACTGACTTAGTTCTTTAACGTTCATTGCATCCAGAACCCAATTTTCCTCATTTGAGCAGAAGTGGGACTTATTCTCTCCAGGAAAAGAGATCGTACAGCTTCATAGACCCTGGATCTTTCAATTATAGATAGAGAAATAGATATTGAAAGTGGTAACTAAACACCGCGAACTAGTCGGTGGAGGTTGGGCCCTTCTCTCATTACAATACTTTAGTTAATCCCAAGGATTCCACATGGCCACATTGCGCCGATGCTGTTCGTTTCACACCTCGCCACGTCATCTCACTCCAGAAGCAGGTTAGACAGTATCTCCTCAGCTGAAGCGAAGAAAAGACAGACGGTCGACCAGATTTCCAGCTTGTGCAGATGGTCTCTTAATCAACCATGGAGCCTATGTTTGCTAGCAAATAATATATCTGTATCAAAAAGAAAGCGCGGTACAAAATGGCGGCTAGATCGATAAGGGTTTGCATATATTAAATGAACAGTTGGATAATTAAGTAGTTTGCAGTGCCACAAACTGATAGTTATTTCCATTTGTGGCATGCCACAAGTGCAACAAATAAATAATAAGTGGTTAAGTACGCCTGCTGTTAACACGGGCTCCCTTGGCGACATGCTGCTAGCTACCGCTTCACGCACCGCCTGTGGTGTAAGGCAATTAACGCATCTTCCTCTGCCGCAACAACGCAGTCGATTGTGATTTGAAGTTTAAATGCGACAGCGACAAATGAGCTTGCGCGCTTAAGAAGGTACCAAACTGCAGGGCATACATACATACGTATACGTTTGCCAGCTCCCAAATGGGCATGGCTTTGACAAATAAGGGCCAAAGCAAAAGTTGAGCTGATTAAAGGCTTTTGAGAGATGTGGCTAACGCAGCGGTGGGCCGCGGACGGGTGATTGTGTATTGAAATGAGATTGCAAAGGCGAGTTTCCAATAAGGATAACGAAGTACAGCGAACAAAATGATAAACAAAAAAACAAACGCAGCAGGCATTCGAGTTGATTGGTTTTGCAACACTGGCAACACAAAGCGAAGGCGGTAGCTGAAAGAGAAATTATGGAGGAAAAAAATAAAAAATTTGGTAGTGCAAGTTAAATGGCATAATCGAATTTCAAATAAACAGCATTGAGTGAAAATTGGTTTTTCTCTACACTTTTTATCCACAGCAAATCATAAAAATTACTATAAGCTGATTGCTTAAGTGGCTAACCAATTGTCTGCTGATTCGATCTAAATGCAGGAAAGAAAGCTTAAGGTTTTGGGTGAAATTAAAAAAAAAAAACTTTTTTTGCCTATCACTTAGCTTTTCATTGTGGGCTTTTATATGATACTTATCGAAAAAATTTAAATTGAAAATCATGTTGATTAGAGTGATAATAATGCGGCTTCGGATATGCCCACATACATATTTATGTACATACATATATTTAAACGAGCGGAAGTCCCATTGGCGCATTATACAATTATGGGACCGCCACTTGTGCTTTTAACGAACAGCACATGAAAGTCGCAATACTCAATGAGTTGGCAGCCGCTTGGCTTGTTAGTATCGTGCACGCATGCGTGTATTTATACCGCGGCAAGTGGCATAGATATGCACTGTAATGCAACTTAATTTGTTTAGTGTGTTGCACGCATTTAAACAAGCAAAGTTAAAAAAGGGAAAAAGTGGCATGTTAAGAAAGTGATTTTTAGAAAAAAGTGAAAAGCTTACATGATTAAAAAATGTCTTGTTGCATGAATTACATACTTACATATGTATGCTGAATGAAAGTGTTGCGCACGAAACACGCTAATCAAGCACTTTATGTGTGTGCAGCGGTAATTGGCATATTCTTCAATTTTTTCTTAACATTTTAGGTACTTCTATTTGACAATACCATATCTAATTGACTTTCAAATTATTATACTCGACAGAAAGTTAAAATGGCAGTAAAATAAATACACTGCCGGCAAAAAGTTTTGCCACAGCAAATTTTTCACAATATATGCATACATTTTTTTCTAATATTTTTTAGCCAATTTTTTATAAAAATTTGGTTTATTCTACAACAAAAAATATAAAAATATAATTCCTAAACTTTGTGCGAAACTCCCGAAAATTCAGCAAATTTTCAACTTTTTAATAAGATTTTTTAGAATTTTTTGGGGCACGCAGTTTTGCAGCCCATTAAATTCTAATAAAACAACTGCAAGTTTGGAGTTAGTCAAACATCGCACTGATTTTTGAGATTTTTTTTTTATTTGTTTTGCATTTTTTCCATATAAAGTATTTTCGAAAAAAAAAATTTTGTATGGAAGAGACTGCGTGAAAAAAAGTTGCCAAAAATCAAGGGTAAATCCTAGCTACTTAAAATTTAGACTTTATTATAATAAAACTGGGCTGCAAATCTGCATACTAAAAAAAATTCTAAAAAATCTGATTGGAAGGTTTTAATTTACTGAATTTTCGTGAGTTTTGCACAAAGTTTAGGTATTATATTTGTATGTTTTCTGTTGCAGAATGAACCATATTTTTATAAAAAATTGGCGGAAAAAAATTAGAAAAAAAAATTGTTGCATATATTGTGAAAAATTTTCTGTGCCAATACTTTTTGCCTGCAGTGTATATTTATCAGTGACCCGGCCGCGAGTATTAAATAGTTGAAGAATGCTTTGGATGTAAATAAGTATTTGAGTAAATACAGAAATCCATTGCGAAGGAAGAGGTAGACTTGAAACCAGGCAATATAACTCTATCAAATTAAGCGAAACCTTGTTGAACAGAAACATTTTTTGATATGATCCCTAGTGGGTGTAATTACGGGCCCCGACCCGAAAATTTCATAGAAGAAACATTTTGTCCATTTCTTGAAAATCATTTTATATGAATTTTTCGTTTTTCTTAGAGAGCTGTATGCTTAGCTTAATTCAGAGTAAGCAGCATCCTTATGGCTGTTTAGAGAAGCAGCGAGCAAACTTAGGATATTCAGCTTGGGCTATTTAATGTGCCTGGCTATGGGTGGCAGTTGAACTCCCATGACATTTTTCACGGGCCGGTTGTTGGTAAAGGTGATAATTGTCTCCCTGAATTATCATTTATGTCTGAATGACTGAATTTTTCATAGCTCTTCTTGCCAATGTGCCTGATTTCTCGCGCATACTATGATAGAAAATCGGAAGTGTAAATGAAAAAAAAAGATTGTGCGCGAAACTGAAATGAAATTAACACTCTCTCGTCAGCTCCATAGCAGCTGCATTTTCCTATTTCCCATTGGCAGATTCAAGTGCGCATAGCATGTAAATAACTACAACATGACGGCAAATAAGCAGCGCATCGATAACTGCGAGTCAAACGGGTATAAAAGTTGGAGGGGGTGAAGTTCCGAGTGGAGGCGCAAAAATTAGCGAACTGTGCATGGAAAATTGCAAAAAAAAAATTTATATAGTTATGCAGCTAAGCGTATATTTAGCATATACATATATTTTGTAGCAAGTGCAGCTACAACAACAATAATCCATCGTTGTCGCGTTAAATTTTTTCTTTGTTAGTTTTACTCTCGCCACCAGTTAATCTGAAGTGGCAACGTATGCATTTCATGCAGTAAAAATTACTATCGTAAACTGTTGCTTAAAGCTTACAGTTAACCACATAAAGAAATAAATAAATAAATAAATGCTGACATTGCGGCTTTTGAATTTGTTTAGCCGCATGATGACACTCAGCCAGCCACGTCACCGCGGTGATTTGCCGCTCACAGACTGCCTCCATTTCCTCTTTTTTGACTCTCTGAATTCACTTTTTCTACACGTTTCCGTTTTTTCTACATTTCCTCTTTTGATATCTTGCTTATACCTACATATGTCTGTATATACAGCTTCGCTTTGCATGCCGCTTTTTGCCTTTTTTTATTTGAATTTTTCTTTTGCTCATTTGAATTTTTTTTTTTGCTTTTCATATAAATAAAAAGTGAAAGTACTCAATATGCATAATGCGCGTCTTTTATATGCATCAGCGGTCACAACCGTTACAACAACAAAGCAAATCCAACATTGCGGTAGTAATAAACGCATTGACGTCTTTACTGGCGCCGGAGCGGAGACGTTGTTGACGCTGCCTGCTGTGTTGGAGTGTTAATCAGCGACATTATAAAAGTTACAATCCAACAAAAAGTGATAAGTAGCATCGTAAAATGTAAACAATTTGATAGGAGAAGAGAGTCGAGCTTTTGGTGAATGGTGCGGCTATGGGAGAGATACATAGCTATGGTAGACTTGCGTGGCCATGGTATTCAACAGTTGATAAAAAAATTGCATTGTAGATAGCTGCGAGTTTAAATTTGTACTACAAATAAATGCTTGAAGGTGCTTGATTGGAGTTTACATAAAACTAAATAATACCTATCAAGCAAAATGGCTTTAAAGTTTTGAATTTACATATATTCCCATAGTAAAAATAAATACATATATCTATATTTGGTTCTAGTGAGCTACTGGTAATCAATGTGAAATTTTTACGCATCAAGGAGAAGAGATCATTTTTGCATACTTAACTAAATTATTATTATGTATGTATATATATGTATATATATATTTTAAATTATGACATTCTTGTGCGATATGTATTCGTAACTGATATTAAAGATAAAAACCTAAGTTTTTCGTATTGCGAAATTCCAAAAAATAATAATTGTGTGATTATTTAAAGAAAATTTTTACCCAAAAATGTTGTTTAGAATTTTTCATTAATTTTGAAATTTTTTTTTACTGTTATTCCAAAACTTGGAAAAACCTTAAAAACGTAAAAACTGAAAAAATTTAAGTTACGAAAGAATAAAAATATACTTAGATTTTAAAAAATTAAACAATCGTATCAAACTTGATTTTTTTCAGGCTTTCGAATTAAAAAAAATTTGTGAGTTCTTTTTTTTTGTTAAATCTTTTTGTCAAAATCTCCCGAAAATCCATTTTTGTGAAACTCTCAAAAATTCACAATTCACACATTCACAATTTTTTAAAATTGAAAATACCTAAAATTTCAAGTTTTGAATAATGAGCTGAAAAATATTTTTCATACATACATACTTACAATTACTATACTAGAAACGTTTTTGGAAGGTATTACTAGCCAATTGGAAAATTTTAAATATTAAACACTACACATTACTACATTCAAGGTTTTCAAACGGTTTTAAAATTTCACGAAAATATTTAAGATTTAGAAAATACCCCGTTTATTTAAATTCTGCAAAATTGTTGTATTTTTTAAATTATCTTTATTTCAGAAAAATTTTATTGCTCAAATTACAACAAAAAAATTAACTTTCCTCGTTATTTTGTAGTCGGTTAAAAAAGTATTTAATTTTATATTAACGCTTCTTTAAACCAAATATAAATTTAGAAAGAAAGAAACACATTTTTTAAGTCTTTAATTTTCAAAGCCTTTACAATTTTTAAATTTTCCGAAAATTACAAGCAGGTTTCCATCAAAAAACTTTCCAATTTTGAAAGAAAAATCATTCTTATTTTGAATAAAGCGCTTTAGGTTCGAAAAGAATTTAAGAATTGAGTTTAAATATCAACAGTTGATGAAAAATTTCGAATTTGTAAGATAAAACGAAATATTTATTTAAACATCAAATATAAAAACAGTTTTCATGAGTTCTTACTACGAGTTGTTAATTTTTTTTTCAAAATTTGTTCTATTATGATAAATTCACAAGAAAAATAAACTTTTTTTAAATAAAAAAATTACTTCCGCCCAACGTGGGGCTCGAACCCACGACCCTGAGATTAAGAGTCTCATGCTCTACCGACTGAGCTAGCCGGGCGCTGCGAAATCGGACAGCAGAAAATCACAAGAAGATGCGAATTCAAACATGCATACATACATACATACATAGCACATAATGCGATATAATCAAGTACTACCCAGTGGTGAAAATAAAATCTATTGCGGCTGAACGAAGGACTTGCACCCCAATATGAGCTAATGTGTAAAGTTTAATTTTGAAGTAAAAAACTAAACAAAACTATTGAGAAAAAAGGCAAACATTTCTTTTTCCTCTATAATGCCAACAACCGCTGTAGCAGATGCGTCTCGGCCGATGCCTTGTTGGTCTGTGTCTCGAACATTTCATTATACATTTCTATTATAAAAGCGATTGATTACCAGTATAATTGTATAACGAAAAGTTCATAAATAAATGAGATGTAAAAGTAGCTCCACCAAAGTCAAGCACATGTGGGTGAGCTGTAGAATAGCCGATGGCCGACCACACAGGCGAGATATATGTACTATATATCAAACGATAAAGGGTTTGCATACTAATGATTTAGAAGTGAATATTTCATGAACTCACATACATATGTACATACTCGTTTATAAAAACAAATATGTATGTATGTATTATTTGCTTTGGACTAATTTATTTAGGCAGCTTTATAGCAATTCAATTCGTATTAAGAAACAAAAGCTCGTCTTATTAAGTAATACATTTCGAAATTCAGTAAAACAAAATGCGGTAGCGGTAAGAAAAACAGCGAACAATAAAAAATGGCGAGTGAAATTTTGCATAAAAACTAGTCAAAAGAAATTTAATTAAAAAATAAGTTATAAAAGTATTTGTTTAGTTAGCATAGAACTGGCTACTTTGTTAATTAATTTACATTTCTTAGAAAAGATAATAGAAACGCAAATTAAATATTTGGTCCACAAAATATGTATGTATGAATTCTAAAATTCTCATGCATTCGATTAATGTAACCTACATATATAGGTCGATTCTGTTTGTTTAAATTTTATTCGATTTCTTAATAAATATTCAAGATAGGCATATCGATGACAATAGAGTTGATCAAGGAACGCATTGTTCTAAAGATTCGTAAAAAAACGAACAAATCTGAAATAATCTAATTAAGTGGATCTACATATATGCATATTTATAAGTTCTTTATTTGCTAAAATTATTCAGAAAATAAATAGGAGTAAGTACAGGTGGTAAACTAAAAGCAGAGTTATTGATGTTTCGGTGTCCAAGCAATATGTACATATGTATTTATGCTAAGAAAGATCTATCGATTATTCTAAATTTTGTATGCTTTGTCTAAGCTAAATGAAATGTATTTGTATAGGAATCTAGATAACTTAAAACATGGCTAAAGTTTCTTTCCCTTGGCTTGTTCTATTCGCCATATCTCTTTGATTTCCTACTTCGCTCCTTATGTTCTTATGTTAATCATTCCTGACGACCGAAACTACCAATATAACCAAAAATAATATAATAAAAAAACGAGTTCCCATTTCAACACAGCGTTAGATATCTTTTCAACCTTTCTCACTTCTTTACTGCAGGAACCTTATCTCACTGGATGAAAGTTAAGAAGTACTATACTATCCGTATCAAGCAGTTTAATCTATGTTGTCCATTTTGAGCATCAAATATTACATTTGCTTGGCTTTGACTCGCCGCACAGGCACCTTAGAAAATGGTATTTATCTCCGTAAACTAATGAATGCAACTCTTTCATATACTAAACAATCTCAGGACTCGATAGTATACAGATGGACCCTCAACGACATTCACGGTCAGATATCCCCAAGCTTGAAAGAATTTTCGCCCTGTGAATGCCGTAATCACAACTGTGGCAGAGGGACTCACATGAGACCCAGTCCAAAAATCGAGTTTTTAATAAATAAAATTAGCTTTTAAAAACGTTGTCCAAAAAATTATTTCAAATTATAGAAAAGTTAAGCTTAAAAGATCTGCATAAAAATGTTATCAACGGAATCCAAATAATGCGATTTTTGGGGGCATTTTCAGATCGGTCCAGCTTACACATAACTTAATATTTTAACGAAATATTTTATCGAAAGCCTTAAACTATAATAAATTGCAGAGTTCCGGTGGAAAACCCTAACGTATTTTTGGTGCGGTACCCTAATGTATATATGTATTTAGTATAGTTGATATAATGAATTCAGCGCACTGTGGGAAACTCAAAGTAAGAAACACTATTTGTTATTCAAGACACTTAAGTTGAAGCTAACTGTTTAGAGCAGCAGCTGAAATACCATAAAAGACGTTGAAGCAAAATGTTGAGAGTTAGGATGATTAAATAATCGAGGCAAAAATAAAATTAAAGCGCCGTCTCCTTTGCACACTAGCTCAATAATGAATTGAGTGAATGAATGGAATGATCACTTAAACTATTGTAGGCATCAATATTGATATCGGTGTGCGGATCGAAGTTAGCGTGAATGATGGTAAAAATGTTTTAAAAAACACTAATTTAATTACAAAAATTTTACTAATACATTTTTATCTTGGTTTAAGCATTTGTAGGTTGCAACCTTGAATTTAATTAGTTTTGTAGAATGTAGGGTAGGCATGTTCGTGGACAAAGCTACATGTATGTATGTATGTATGCACTACATCTGTTAAAGTAATCTTCTGAATGCAGTGATAACATCAATCACCAGCAAGCGGAATGAAAAATATAAAATATTAATTAACTAAAAAATAAATTAAAATCTTTTCCAAATTTCCACACAAGGTTCTTAAGAAAATTTATGAAAACCATTAACGATTTCGGCTTTAAATAGGTATGTGGCTCGCTTCATATTTCATATTTTTTATATATATACAAATGTAAGCATTTTTCATATTTTACTTTTCAACGAGCAACACCAAAGCTAATTGTTCGGTCGAGCATTGACCGAATAACGTTCCGGTCAAAGGGAATATGAAAACAAAAATAAAGCAAAAAACATTTGTAGGTATGTGTGTGTGTATTCATGTATAAATGTGTATGTATATTAAGCGAATGAATGAACTTCCTGTGCAGAGAATTTGCTTGCATCAGCAATTACAAAAAATATGAATTAATTTACAATAATATTTTAAGCATTAATATTTGCTGTGATTTGCATGTTGGAAAAAATTTTGTGAAAATGAAAAAAAAAATAATAATAAAATTCCTAGCATCGCGAGACGCCTTAATAAGTCAATAGCCCCATGCCATTTTCGCTGACCAATTAAATAAGCGCAATTTGTTAACTAATTTATTAATTTCAATACCAATTTAATACTCTGACATTGCTAGCTCGTGCTTGCGCTTGTTGTTTGCGCAAATATCGTAGCAACGATCAGTAGTTCGAAGATATCCACAAAACATATGTATGTACGTACATTAGGCTGCATCACTATGCAAAACAAAAAAATTAATCTGTATTGTTTTTTCATCGGAAATATAAAACTTATTATAATCTGAGACTTCTGCCATAATATTTCCGAAAAATAATAAGATTTATATACATGAGCTGGGCCTATTTTAAAATGCCTCCAAAAATCAAGTTTTTTTTATAAATTAAACTAGTTTAAATTTTTTTTTTTCTAAAAATTATCTTGGATGATGGATGAGTTTAAGCTTAAAAGATCGGCGTAAAAATGTTTTAAAATTTAATCAATGGAATCAAAATGATAGGGCTGTTCAGTGGCTTCGATTTGCAATTGGAATTGGATTTGCAAATTTTTTGCTTGCTGCCATGACAACCGTGTGCACTTTAGTTTGGTGAATTTACAACTCAAGAGCATATGCACAAGATCCTGAACAACCCTAATGCGATTTTTGGAAGTATTTTCAAATCGATCAATAAGTCTTAAAGTAAAATAAATTTTATAATTCCGCCAGAAAAACCGCAACTTTTTTTTTGTTTTTGTTGGTCGTTCACCCTAATGTACATATATTTTGTATAGTTTTTTCCACTCATCACAGCTTCACTTTGATTACACAAATTTCAAAGAATTTTAAAAACTTATTTGGAAAGATTTAACAGATAGCTGTACATATGTCCGCCTATTCGTGCCTCAACTAACATCAACAATTTCAAGTACATCAGATATTCGTTCTACGTAATTAAGTTTAATTAACGAGTTTGTTTGTGACTGCTGGGCATAACTGAACGCAGGGCATACGTATGTATGTACATGGAAACCTAGCGTTGACCATCAGCACAACAGCATTTGCTGGAATCGTGTGGAGTTGCCAAACTACATAAAAACAAATTTAAAAAATGTTTGTGCACATATGTATGTATATATGTACATATGTATGTATGTTTGTATATAAAATTAAGACTGAAACAGTAGGCACCATATGTACATTTTTAGAGCCTTTGTTCTAGTTATATATTTTTAATATTGCCTGGACAGCTATTTCCTTATGCGTTAAAAAATCATCCCCTCCAAGTTGGCGCTTTAGTTTAACTCGCCTTCCGGGGTCGAAAAACGCAAAAGGCATAAAATATGAACGCAATGGTATATGATTTATTTTCCAATGTCATGCGATTGTTACGTGCAATGTTACATGGTATGGTAAAGCAATTATATTTTGATTTTGAGATAAGGGACAATTCATTTGAAATTAATTTACAAAATATGTAGATTTTAGTAGTTTATTCTTGAGAATCTTTTGTATTCATTTAACCCAAGAAAACTTTGAAAAGTCAAAAAAAATGCTAAGCTCAAAAGCTTGTGTATTTTATATATAAGCAGGTCGCGACCAAAAAAGAATCCCGCGCGCGAAGCTTTTGCTTTCTATAGCTTTTATATGGAAGCACACACTGGAAGAGCTTGCTCTACACGTTGCTATGGGACTTTCATGAAGCTGTAAACAAGTTTTCAAAGGTATGTTATGTATAAAAATACAACGTACTTCTTAGACCAGCATTCATGCCGCAGTATAAGCTTTTTAAATATCAAAGTTTTTATGGACCCGTACTGGGTAGGATTTCTGTGGTCCTCACTGCTTTTGAATAATTTTTATATCATACTTTTTACGGTTTCACGTATAAGTCAAGATTTTCCTGTCAAATAGAACTATTTGGGCTTAAAATATTTTCATGGAAGCTCGAAATCGCCTAAATTAAAAACCGAAATTTCCATGGACAAATATTTATTGCAAAAATTTCCGCCTTTTTTCTTAAACACTCTGCAAGTGAAAGCACTTAAAACTTAATGAGGTGATTCTCATAAACTCACACATTCTCACAATTAAGTAAATTCTTCGAGACTTTGGTGGCTTTCGAATTTGTGGCAGTTTTTAATAAAGCATAGGAACAACTATGTAAAAGCTTTAATGCCGGTTCACTAGGTTAGGTTACGGTGGTTGCCATTCCACCTAGTGCGGCAGAGAGGCAGACTTAGGCCAGCAAGGCTCATTGCGTTGCCACTTTAGCAAGCTCTTGTTGTTGTTGTTCTTATATCATCTAAACTTGGTTACTAACACAAAAGCTCTACACGGCATAAAAGCTCTACAGTTGACACGATATCTCCATTTATATAGCTTAATTTACAACAGGTACGGGTTTAAGCTCATAGAACATTTCAGAATTTTCGCAAGCTCATAAGCAAGAAAAATTTACAGCAATGAATGGAAAAAAACTCCGAATTCGATAGAAAGAAAGCTCTGCTAAAAAAGCTAAAATGGGTAGTTTCGCTAAAGACCTATGACTTTGTTCATAAAATATAAAACAGATTTAAAAAGCTTTATAAAGTATAGTTTTAATTAAAATTTTCGATTTCTGAAGCATTTAAAGTATTCTGTATTTTTATGAATAAGACCATTAAAATTTATTTCTTAACCTTCGAGCTTTCACTTGCCTGGTGACAACTTATAACAAATATTTATCAAGAAAGCTTTAGGTTATGTAAAAAATAGCATAAACAAAAGCTCACTTAATTTATGGAAATTATCTCTCTCAAAACAATAAAGTAATCCTCTATTATCAAATAATTACAGGTTTTCTGCTAAATGCGCAACTAAGCGGGTGTAAAATTTTTCAAATTCCAGAAACATTCCAGGTAAAAGGCATTAAAAGCCCAAGTGGGGAATAAAAAAAATAGTCACAAACAACTCCTAGCAAAAATTCTAGAAAATTCTAATTAAAATACAACACGCAACAGCTGGGTAAATCAACCAATGACACAAAGTGACAAACAAATGAACAAGATAACTGTATTTCAATGCAAAAGCTAAAGAAAATAAATAATAACAGCAAGAACGTAATAAAAAAGTCAAAGTCAGAACGAATACCTTTTTTTTATTTTTTTTTGTCATCTCATTATTGATACATATTCTTTGTTTGTTTTGTGTAAAATATTTTAATGACTACTGTCATTAGGCGAGGTAAAACAAAACCAACAAAGAACTGCAATGGGAGAGTCATGAGTGAGATAAAAAACAAATCAACTGTATACAAAAGTAAAAAAAAAGCTGAGTTTCATCAAACTGTACTAAATTAAATTTTCAAGAGCGTTCGCCATAAAAAGGCCTGACACAAACAGATAACATAGAATTAAGTCAAAATAAAAATTTTAATGACATACGCACAGACACACACACACATATACGAAGAAGGCCAGCGCGCATTTGCGAATCTAACGGTATTCTCACACAAGCACACATTTGCCAGCAGCGATGGGGAGTTCGCGCAGGTGATCTCCAGCTACACATTAAAGACATGTGGTCGGCGAAGACAGTTAGGAGACAGTGGTGTACGCAGCGAGGCGCGAAGGCTGAGAGGCGAGCAAGGTTGCATTTTTATTCTTTTTAAATTTTTTTTTGTGTTTTTGTTAAGCGGGAGAAAGGTAGCACTTATTGATGCGCGCAAAAATTATTGTCATCACGTGTAGGTACATACATAAATATTAAAAAACAAAAAACGCCGATCAAGAGTTTCGGCTTTTGTAGAATACCGTCGCAGCTAGCGATGGCCATCACTTGGAGGGTGCTTGGAAGTTGGTCGTGCTACATTTTTTGAGCTTTTGCGTGAATTCTTAAGCATTATTTTGTT
>NW_016158743.1:0-33332 GCF_001687245.7 Rhagoletis zephyria
GGTATTTAATGTTCGGTCCCGCCCGAACTTAGACTTTCTTACTTGTTTTGATTTCTTTTATTCATTTTATAAATCAATTTTTGTTGTTTTCATTGATTTTTTTGGAAGGAAACTATTTTTTTATTGGGTGCATTTAAGTTTTTGAGAACTATTTTATTTATTTATTTTGTTTTTCTTTTGTTAATTTAATTTGTTTTTAATTTTAAGATTTTATTGTTTTAAAAATAAAAATATGTATTTTTGTTTCCTTTAACTTTTTGGATCTTATTTTATCTTTAAATTTGATTTTGATTTGATTTTATATCTTGTCTTAGAAGTATTTTTTTTGATTTCTTTTATTCATTTTATAAATCAATGTTTGTTGTTTTCATTGATTTTTTGGAAGGAAACAATTTTTTTATTGGATGCGTTTAAGTTTTTGAGAACTATTTTATTTATGTATTTTGTTTTTCTTTTGTTAATTTAATTTGTTTTTAATTTTAAGATTTTATTGTTTAACATTTAACTTTTTGGATCATATTTTTTTTTTAATTTTTAGATTTTGCTTGAAAAATAACAGTATATTTTTTTTTTAGTTTTTTAGTACTATTTTCTTCCCTTTTGTTTTATTTTAATTAAAAAAAATTGTTTAATCTAATTAGAGTTTATTGTTTTAATAAGATATTTTTATTTTTATTTTTATTTTTTATTTTAAAAATATTTTTTATCTTTGCTCTGTTTTTTTTTTTTATGTATACACATTTTTTAATATTGTTTAGTTTCTTAAAAACTTATTGCTAAAAGGCGAACAGCATAACGCTAAGACCTAATCGTTAGCAGTTCTTTCAATTAGTCTTTCCAAAGACAGTCAATAGCTTTCAAAATAGTTGCCAGAGTTGACAATTGCGAATGTTGCGAAGCACTTTAGTGAGAATTGCCCTGTTAATCACTTTATATGGATACTAATCCAGGAATACTCTTTTTAGAAATTAGTCGCACAATTTTTTTGCAGGGTATCTACACACTAAACGAACACACTAAACGTACACATGCATACACACACTTTTACACTCGCCTATGCAATTCCACCTACAACTCCATATGCTTACATATGTATATGCCTTTCAACACGTTCGTTCAATTTTGAGTACATTTTTCTCAAAACTTTATCACCGCAATTGTGTCGCTTGTGTGAGCTTTATCTTATGCTCTCCTTTTTTTAATGCATTTGCTGGTTCTGCTTAGTTTTCTGGTTCCCCTATCTTGCATTTAGCGTCTTCATTTTCACTCTACTAAGTGGGTGTGTATTGTGGTTACTGTAAAATTTATGTGGCCGTATGCGAAATGGAAAGAAATCACTGCAAGCCTCAGGGAAATTGTCACTAACTGCTAAGTGAACTAATATATTTGTGAGTTTAAGGAAATAGTGGTAACTGAAGTCTTAGAATTTTAGTACAGAGGTAGGTACGTGTAGAAAGTAGTCAGAGTGGGTGAAAAAGGTTGCCAGTAGGATTTCAAAGTAATAATACTGAAGATGGTTTTATCGATATTATTATCGAAATATTTATCGGTAAATCTATCGGCATTATACCAATTTGCTTATCAGTATATTTTTTACCATATTTCTTGCCCGCTTTTACTAGTGTTATCGATATTTTTATTGATATAGTTATGGAAATTTTTATCCATATCTTATTGATTCATCGGAGTCACTGTTGATTTATGTGAATTCTGCTCTTATTTCCTTTTATTATCGATATATTCTACCAATTAAGTATACTCAACGTTCAGAATATTGAAATGTCTATCGAAATGTTTATCGTCATTATATATATGTGATATTTTTATTAGGATCCTTGTAGATACATACATACATATGTCTATCGCTATTTTTTAATAAATTGAAGTTTATTTTTATAATTTTTTTTTGCTACCGACATTGCTATCGATGAATTTTTCAAATACCGTTATCAAAAATAAATATCAATCAACTGTGGTGTCGATAGCTACAATTAAGTCAGTCGCCCTGGATATTACCAAGTAAAAAAACAATTCATAATTATATTCCTGTTTAGAATTTGACCGAGCTTCTCCCCTCCATTTGCGGTGCTTCTATTGATGTTGTAACTTAAACGAAAAAAGTGAAGCTCTTACTCGGCCCAAAGTTTGTCTTCTAGAATCATCGTAACTGGAAGCACAAGACCAGAAAACAGAGAAAAATTAAACGAGGGGTTCTACAGGGTGGTGTCCTTTCACCGCTCCTGTTTAATTTCTACATATCGAAGCTCCCCCCGAGGGGGTCTCGATTGTATCTTATGTTGACGACTGCTCGATAATGGTGCCCCGGAATGGAATTGATGACTTGTGCTCTCCCCTAAGAAATTCTTGGCAACCCGTATTACCAACTGGATGAAGCAGCTGGGTATTTACGCCGATGTCGAACCTATTCCGATGGTGAATAAGCCGAAAATCCTCGGAGTAACTAACCTTCGACAGTCTGCTCTCCCTCTCGGCGAGTACGACCGCAATTGTCAATAGAGTGCAAAGCCGCAACAAGGTTCTCAAATCGCTAGTAGGTTATAGCGGCCGAATGTCTTGTGATGTCCCCGCAACACCAGCTGCATAACGAGGCTCATATGCTCCCAATTAAGGAGTATAACACTCTGCTCTGCCAGAAATTCTTAGTATGGTGTCTCTGCAGGTTAAAATCGTACTCGAGCAGAGTAAATGAAGATATGTCACTCGAGGCATATGCATCTTCGCATGCCCACTAAACCCCACTCAACTAACGCCTCTGTCCCTATCTACAGACTTTATAGAAGCTGCACGATTCCTGGGGCTCCCGTTACTTGATCCGATCCGGGCGGGGTTGTTGTAGCCGCTACAAGAACAACATACCTCGTAAGCGAGCGAACTAACCTATCTATTATTTGCGATAGTTCTCTCGACTCTTTGGCAAATATAAATAGCGAGATATGGACGGGAAATACTCTTAACTTTAAGGAACATTTCAGTCGATAAATCTAAAAATATTGAATTCGTGTGCATATAATCCAAAAGATAAATTGCAAATGGTGAATATATTTTATAAATTCTTTCCATCACGAAAGATTCAGTGCTCTACATACATACTTACATACCACGCACACAAGTATGTAAGTGAGAATTGTCACAATCACACCATTATCGCCGCCATCAAGTCTTTACTTTAATCTCATTACGTTACCACAAAAGTACTTCAGCAAACGCTAAAACTAACTGCACAGCAGATACTTTTTGAAAACTAAAGCAGATTACTGCAATGTAAAAGAAATCCGACGATAAGTGCAGCAAAAACGAAAGCGTGAATTGGACAATACGACTAAGCAGATGGTAGGAAGGCAATTTACAGTGGGCTTTTATTATTATTGTACTTACAGCCTGGGAAAAGCGAAGGGTAAACGGCAGAGAAAAAACGATAAGAAACGCAAGAGCAAATTGAGCTGCTAGAAGTAAAAAGTGGCTAAACTAAACTAAAGACTTCAATTTGAGATGGAGAAACGAGTATGCAGAAGACGCCAGCTCAACACTGCAGAAGCCAATTGCAATGATGCAGACTAAGCTCGGCAGCGTTTTTTTAAGGCTAAGCAAAAAAAAATGACAAACAGCGGCTTTTGCGTTAACTTAAGCAGTGGCGTTAAGAAAACATAATAAATGAGTAAATTTATAAAAGCTTTTTTTTTTTTTTTGACAGATGTGACTAAGGAGGCAGCTGCAGTTATTTGCGTCTGATTGTGACAGGGTAATAATCCAAGCGCGACCAATGCGCAGAAATGTTTTTTCCTCAAAGTCACAATCAAAGTAAACGAACAACGACTTTTATCAACTTTATCAAATTTTTGTATCAATTTAATTTTTAAAGCTCATTCCTTTAACTAAACACTGCTTTTCTCGTGAACGTAGAAACTTTGTTTAGCATATTTTGATTAATATCTCCATTTGAATATGTATTTTATAAAAAAAAATATTTATTGGTGCAAAATTTGTGGGTAGGCACTGTGGCCAATGGTTAAAGTTCGTTTACCACCTCCTCATGGTTGTAGGCTATGCAGAGTTCGCAAAATGCTCCGGAAAAAGTGTCCGGAGGATGCATCATACTGGGCCGAGCATGTTTTGAAGTGCCATGTAATTAAAACTTAAGAAAGTTCTATTACATGGCAGTTGAGAAGTGCATGTGCAAAAATTTCATAAATTGCATAAAGGAAATTTTTGCACATGCAGCAGTACATAGCATGCATTTAGGCGCCAGGTGTTAGCAGTCGCGCCTTAACACCATTACTGTGCCGAAAAATACCAAAATTATAACACCGATAGATATGTTACTTACGATATCGACAAAGACATATAAACATAAAAATTAGGCCATAAATATGTCGACAACGATAAATTTATCGATAAACATGAGTAGGTAAATGATAAATATTTCTGCAATAATAACGATATAAATGGATCTATATCGACAGCGACATCGTAGGATACATATACTAAATATGCATGTACCTACTGATAACGACATCGATATATTTGTATATAGATAACACTAGAGATAACAAAATCGAAAAATATATAGATGAAATCATCGACAACAAATTTGATGATTAGAATAACGGCAAGGAAAATATAACCAAGAATGTGTATATTGCTATTGATAACAATAAGTACTTGTAAATAAGTTTACAACAATATAATAAGAAATCGAGTAATATATCGACTTGTGTACTGATAAATATACATAGGTTTTTTAGACCATAGTGATAAAATATCGATAAATTTATAGTTCAAAATCTTGACTACTAGAAAAATTTATTGGAAAATATGTAGAAAATATCAATGTAACTTATCCATAACAATATTGGAAAATGTATGCTTATGATGAAAAAATATCGATAAATTTACATAACAATAAGAGTAATGATAAAAAAATCGATATATGTATATACATATGTATATCGATATACTGGTCGATAGCAATATTGATAATTTGAAAAATTTAATGCCACATATGGTATATGATATGAATGTCAATCGATATTGATCACCATTAATTTGTTGACAACAATATCCATATAAAATCGATGATTGTTTGATAGTGATATAGAAAAATACATACGGGTATGTAATGATAACGAAACATTAGTGATAAGAAAATCGACAAATGCATCGATAAACTAATGGAAATTAGCGATAAAAATATCGGAGAAAACGTGTGTGTGTGTGTGTAGAATAATTACGACATCAATAAATTTTTAAAGCGATAATAATATTGGGAGCGAAATCGACAAATATATCGATAAATAAATCGATGAAAATAACTTAGTAATAAATTTATATAGCGATGACCCCATTGAGAGAAAAATCTATAAATTTATCGATAGCATGACTAGACAAATTGATTGGAAAAAATTATTGTTGCTGCAACTTTTTTCACACTATCTTTTTGTAATTCGCAACTGCTGCGCTAATTTTGCTACTAAGCAGAGTGGTTGCTATAATTGTAAGTCACAGCCATAAAAATGAAAGTTATTGTCTGCAATTATGATTTAAGCAAAAAAAAACCTAAAACCATATATGTAAATAGGAAATGTATGCAAATATATATTTTGATTAACCGCCAAATTGGCAAAAAGTTCGCAAAGTTAGTTAGAAGAGGAAATAAAATAAAAGGAAAAATTTTCATCGTACATACATATGTACATACACACTTACCTAACCAGACATTAACACACAAGCAGTCATGAAAACTTTTTAGTAAGTTAAAATAATATTTTCCTTTTTCTTTTCGATCTTATGCAAACTTTTGTGAAAAATTAATAATCAAATAAGTGGAAGGAATTATGTAAAATTACTTGGCCTTTTCTTGATTAAGATGGATGTGACAGCAGCGGATGAAGTGTGTTTATATGTAGATATATGTATGTAGATATGCGTGTGCATGTACGTACGTATGTATGTATGTATGTATGTATACATGCTTGCATTGAATGAGTGACACAGCCTGACGCGAGTGAGAGGCTCTGGTAGTAGGCGTTGTTCATTTCTTGCTTACCAAAATATCTTTCTGCTCTTGATTACTTTTTACTTGGTTTTTTCATTTATTTCACCTTTTCAAGATTGCTTTCTTTAAGTCAGTTTTTGTTGTCATAAGCGACGTCTATGCCAGTGCAATTGACATTTTAATTTATGCATGTGATTGCTTTGCATACATACAAACATACAAATCCGAAAGTATACATACATACATATTTTCCTATATATTTTACTTTGTTCGCTTGCCTGCAGTGCTGGATGACAGTGTAAAATTCGCAGTGGCAAGGGAAAAAATATCTTTATTTAAAAAGATATAACGCTTCACTAGCAGCTGATAATTACTTTTGATGTATTTGCAGTATGGAAATGAGGCAAATGAGATGAGGCTTTGATTAAAAATCGATTATATGATGCCTGCAATGGGGTGAGTGATGAAAAGTGAAAATAATTGGATGAAAATGGATCGATTTTTCTTATGGTTTGTAAAGAAACTCATGAGCGTAATAAAATTTTTCGTAAAGCATTGAATGATTTGCATTTACAGCCAAATAGGAAAGACGGAAAAGCGGACATACATACATACATGCATACATGAATACCCCTAAGCGCTTGACTATAGAAGTAATCGAGCCTGAAACCTTAGATTTCTTAGTTATATTGTATTTCTGAGCGTTTTTGTTCGATAAGCGGCCAGAGAAAGCGCACATACACCGCTTACCTTTATGCATTGTGATGAGTGGAGGTCACTATAGACGCACTAGGTTTGGGTATGTACCTCTTATTTAAATAATCCATATATCTACACTAGGGTGGCCCTTAAAAAAATCAAATAAGCGATTTTTTTCAGTCCCAGCCCCTCATTCGGCAGTACCACAGTCACAGATATCACATACAAATTTTGGTCCCGATTTGAGTCGGTTAAGACGTCTTCATAGGGTAAACTGAACTTTGACCCCTGTGCGACACGCCTTAACCGACTTTAATCGAGACCAAAATTTTTAACTGATAATTTCGACAATAGTAGTACGATTTTGAGTATTAGATGAAAAGAAAAATTAATCATGGTCGTAGATAAGGGAATCTGTTGTAAAATTTTGCTTCCAATATTTAGGGACCACCCTAATCTACATATCTTTGTTTCATGGGTGAATCTCACTCAGCGAACTCAACGAATTGTAGTCTCAGAAAAATCAAGCCCATTACTTTCTCTGTGTTCATGCCATAGTTTTTCCATATACTTATTGGAGAATTTTTTTTTTATCCATTCAATGCGCAGCTAACGCTCATAATACTCTATTTATCCTCTTCCTTAATATCCGTTTTAAGAAAAACATTTTTCTTACATTACTTCTCATTAGCTATTAACCCGTGTACCTTTAGCTTTCCTTTGGCATAAATATTTCGTAGCAGCTATTAAGGTAGTGGAAAAATGAAATACAGGAAGGAACTTATGCAACATTTTTCTTCATCAAATTTCAAAGCGAATGAAAAAGGTGTAATTTAAATAGATTGAAAGAAGGTACATATTTTACCTTTAAGAAGAAATTGATGAAAAATAAAAAAGAAACGGAAAGAACTCAAAGCGAACACGGAAACACAATTTAATGCGAACGCATTTTTACGAACAACAAAAAGAAATAATAATGAAGGAATGTGAGGAAATGTGACCAGATCGGTAAGCAATGAATTGCATTGCCATTGCCAATCTTTTCAGCTGCGCTTACAGCTTTTGCTGATGTTATTTAACGTTGCGCAGCGCTGCGCTTCACCGTCATTGCATAGCTACTTGGCAGGGTGTCCATTTGGCTGCCGCTGCTGCTATAGTTGCTGTTATTGTTGCTGTCATTATTATGTCAATTTAAGTTAACGAGATTTCGTTGCTTATCAAGCGCTGCGTTGGCATGCAGCCAGCAAGGCTGGTGAGGCGAGTTTGCGCCATTGTTTTGCTTGCTCCCCAGTGGCCTTACACCTTCTACCTGATAAAGCGGAGTAAGCTTTTTTTTGAATGAAGTTGGCCTTTATTATCATTTCCTTTTGTAGTTTTTCATTTGTGATACGCCAGCAATGCTTCAAAGGCATTGTAAAACAGGTGAGCAGCAGCCATGTAAGGTATGTATGTCGAAGAGGAGACAGGAGACAGAGAAAATTGCGGTGCGAAGAATTCAGCGGAAAGAGTGTGAGAATTGCGTGGACGTTTTTATTTATGTGAAATGAAACTTCCGCTTGTCGCAGCATTTTTGTGCTCAACTCTCACATTAATTTGCGCATTTATCCCATTCTTGACACACAACTGCTGTGCTGTTAAATGAAAATGAACCAAAAGAGCAAACGGCGAGTCAGTGCAGTGCATTGTGGTTGTCCATGGATTCGTGGACTGCAAAAGAAAGCACACAGCTGACAACTTCATATCGAAAAGGAACTCACCTGTCAAAGAATGAAAGCGAGTACGCCGTGCGGTTGGTCGCTCGCCTAAAGAAATGAGTAAGCTGTCGCGCGTTGTATAAAGTTGACATCATACAACATTCCTCCTAGATATGGTCCATTGTGAGCGTAGCGCGTAGTAGAATATGTCAAAGCAAAATATATGTATGAACTGCCACTGCCCACCCACTACCTGGCAAGTTATGTGTATCCTGTGTGCTTCCTGTTAACTTGCTGCTTATCAGCGTACACCACGTCGTATGAGTGTTATTTTCATACATTTCTCTTCCAGTTCGATAAGAGCGCAACGTATCCCAAGCGAAATGGTTAAACATTAAAATAATGCAATCAAACTTCACGTGCGCCTTTCTTTGCCTGCTACTATGTATTTATTTCGCTGCGTAATATTTCGTTTTCTTAACCTGCGAAAAAATTGGCATACATACTTCAAATGGACTGTCACTCGAGCTTATTGAAGTCACAATTCGCGTGAGTAGGGTCTGGTTGGCAGCTCTGTATGGAAGTACATACATGCTCGAATATGGTTAGAAGTTCCCTATAGTCAAATCAACTGGTTCGGTATTAGTAGGCAACTAGTTTTTCTTTGCAGATCACTCAGTTCTCTTTTAGAAAATTTTCAATATTAGAAAGCGGTATGTTTTATATTGTGAAGCCTCGCGAAATTTTAGACGTTAGTATGGGCATTGTTTTAGTGCGGGTTATATCAGTAAAACTTGTGGTTGAAATTATTTAGCGCTTTTAGACATATTGGCATGTAAATAAAAATATTAACAACATTTTTTCGAAAATACTTTCAGAATTGCTATTGGCAATCTTTTTCGTCTTTGTCTGGTTGAAATAGCGCTTCTAATTTTTTTATTTCAGTGTTGGCTTTAAAATATTTTATGGCAATAATAAATGCTACAGTTTAAATTTTATAACAGTGGCAACTATACTTAGAAATACCTTAATTTAAGCTTTTTAATTAGCTTTTTGGCCTGTTTATCAAAGAAATTAATTGCGATATTTGCATGCAACCTTAAAAGAAGGAATATGGTGGTGGCAACTCTACTCAGAAATTTGTTTGTGGTTATATACTATAAATATTGAATACAATAAGCTTCATTTTAATTTTTGTAATACATATTTTCATATTTCAGATTGATGGCTACCCAATTTAACAAGTTTTCGAGTAATAGATTTTTCAAAACACTGTCGATTTTTATTGATAGTTATCGGAATTATTAAATTTTTTGGCTATAAAAAACTACTTAGAGTGTCGAAAAAAAATTTGGCCATTCAATTTTGTTTTTCTTTTTAATTCCTTAGTTGTGGATTTTTCAAACTATCGTCGCTTTTTAATAATATTGAGCGAATTAAATACATGCTTTGAATAAAAAAAATACTGAAATTTACAAATCAAACAGTGGCAACCCTATTCAATATATTTTCTAACATTTGTGACGGACAAATTATTGTGCATGCCTTTAGAAAAATCTATACAAAGCGGATGAGTTCCAGGATCTGAATATGCCATAAGATTCTACTTATACGGACGGATGCAAATAAGAAACCAGAGTGGTAGGAGGCGTCTACTAGGAAAAATTGGGAATACAAATGTCCTTCCGTCTAACTGACCATTGTGGTTCCTTTCAAGCCGTATTAATGGCCATACAAGTAGCCGTTGACAGCAAACTAGTATAATTCTAGTTGCGAAAACAAGTGTAAATATCTCTATTAAATATCAGTTCAACATCAGTATATTTTTTTTGCCTGCCTAGGTATTTGCGCACACAGTCACATTCACCGTTAAATATTACTCTTTCGCACCGCACGTGTTGCTTTTCATTCTCTCACTGGCCACTGGTTTTTCGTTGTGTTGCATTTTTAATATCTTTATATTTCCGTTTGTGTGCTGTTATTGCTGTACATTTATTTATAAATAACCATACTCATATATAAATAATTTTTTTTGTTGCTTAAAGTACGCTCGCTGTTCGTTTGTTTTCCATTTGGTTTGCCTTTTATTCATTAATTTTTTTTACACTCATCCGGCCCTTTTTCGGTGCCAACTTTGCCAACCTTATTTTGCAATTCCTTTGGCTTTACAAACTACAATTTGTTGTACGTCCACATTTGTGCGTCGGCTCTTAACGAAATATAAGATTTTTCTTTTATTATTTTTTGTATTTTTTTTTTTTTTAGTTTAATTCTATAATGCCAGCAAGGTTTTCTGCCTACAAGTATTTTATCATTTTTTCCACAACATTTTTCCTCTTCTTTGATTTCACTTTGTATTTCCAAGAAACCTAAATGTTTTTATATTCAACCGTATTACTTATTTTTCAAAGGTTTGTGCTGCGTGTAACGAAATGGAAAGAAATGCGTGCCTTGACTGCAGTCGAATGGACAGTAATGGACTATGTAAGTATGTTTATGGCAATGATAAAATTAAATAAACTTAAAAAAGGCTCTACTGACCCTCTTCAAATTCTTTTTGTTTACAGCGTGTTAAGCAGCTAACAATTTCTGGTTACTCGGAAGTGTTTACATGTGTAGGAAATTATTTTAATGTTTACATTGCATAGCAAACCAGAATATTATTTTTCCGCTTAAGTTAATTTTAGCAGGTAATCGGAATCACAAATGATTGGTATTTATTACAGAAAAAAATAGCGCTTTGGTTGCTAAGATACTATTATCGGCAAAGAAGATACACGATTTTGTTTTAATAGCAGCTATAACGTTTATTTAACAAATTTAGTTATGAAAGTTAATTATAAAATATTACAGCGTAGCGCTTTAAAAACTTTTGTCTTTTCTCGTCCTCTTACTTTGCTCCGAATAAAAAGTGCGAAAGGAAAAATAGAAAACTTCAGTACATACGCAAGGTCGCATTTATGATTGAAGCATTAGGGCTGGTTTCGACGGCAACATCCCCCCCTTCGTAAATGACCACCGGGTTATTTACCATCTTCTGAGCCGACATCCAGCTTAGCTACCTTCGTCGCCGGTCTCTCCATTACTCCTAGATTTGTCTTTATGGTTACTCGTCTAACTTGACCATCCTTCGCTATCACTGTGCTGATTACTCGACCTTTGGGCCACATGTTTCGTGGCAGGTTTTCATCTACGACGATTACAATATCGTCAACAGCCAGAGGTGTTGATTTCTGGAACCATTTATTTCGTCTCGTGAGCACTGGCGTATATTCCTTTACCCAACGCTGCCAAAAGGAATCTCCGAATAGTTGCACTCGACGCCAACGCTGCCTGACGTCCATGTCGTTACTGCAAGCAGGCTTATACCCATCCGCCGAGCCGAGTAGTAAATGGTTGGGGGTTAATGCAGTGTCGTCAATCGATTCGAGGCTCACAAAGGTAAGTGGGCGTGAATTTATGATGAATTCGGCTTCCATCAATGCGCAACGTAGACCTTCATCGTTGAATGAATATGAGGGACAGATGCTTCGTAATGTGGTTTTCGCTGACCGGACGAGACGCTCCCACACTCCTCCCATGTGTGGGGCACTGGGTTGATTAAAGCGCCATATTATACGCTCGTATTTAACGGAAATTTTGTCGAAGTCGATTTCGATGAGCTTTTCACGAACTAGCTTTTCTGTTGCTTTAAAATTCGTGCCATTGTCGGAATAAATTTCCCTCGGAGTGCCTCGTCTTGCCATAAAATTACGTAGGCACATGATGCAAGAACTAGTGTCCAGGCTGTAGGCTATCTCAAAATGTACTGCACGGAGAGTCAAGCACGTGAAAAGCACGACCCATCTCTTCTCTTTGTGTCTGCCAACATTCACAAATATCGGCCCGAAATAGTCTACGCCGGTATAAGTGAACGGCTTGGCGAAGCTGGCCAGTCTTGCAGCAGGTATCGGTGCCATCTGTGGAGGTGTAGGTACCGCTGAGTGAAGTTTGCACTTCTGACAGGAGTGTCGCACCGCTTTGTACAATACCCGAAGACGTGGTATGTAGTAGGAACTTCTCACGTTGTTTATGACGGTCTCGTGAGCCATATGGTGAAAGTTTTCGTGATGGGCCCTTACGATGAGAAACGTCGTATGGTTCTCTCGCGGCATTACAATGGCGTCCATGTGGCAGTCGATAGAACTGGCTCTTCCTTGGATGCGCAAAATTCCATGATCATCTAGGTAAGCATTTAGCCCAGATAATCTGCTTTGTTTATCCAGTGGTTGCCCAGCGTGTAACGAATTGACCTCGGAAGAATATGTTTTAAACTGCGCCTGCTTGATGAGAATATTCTCTGCTGCGCGGATCATCTCGGGTGTAATCTTGTTCGGCTTGCTGTAGCCGTGTACTCTAGCCTTTAGCTTAGCAATGTATAAAACAAATGTCGCGACCGCTCTGTACAGGCGACGCCAATCGGAAAAGTATTCCACGTTGAGAGTGATGGCTGGAGTGTTCCTCATCACGTATATATGTTTGCGCAACTCGGTCGTATCAACGTCATCAGCTTTGAACTCGAATACGGGCCAGTTGCAGCTTTTCATAAACAGGAAATCTGGACCGTGCAGCCACTCATTGATTTCCACCGAACTGTTCACCTTGGTTGCTGCGTCCGCCACGTTTAATTTTGTCGGGACCCATCGCCATTGTTTGCTGTCTGAGTTCTCAAGGATCTCTCCGACACGATGCATGACGAATTGCTGAAAATTGCGCGGATCCATCTTCAACCACTGCAAAACGGTTCTCGAATCTGAAAAATATGTCGCGTTTTGTATTTTTAGTCTACGAACGTTTATGATTCTCTGAGCTAAACGCAAGCCCATCACAGCAGCTTGCAACTCCATGCGCGGAATAGAAACCGGTTTAAGTGGAGCGACTTTGCTTTTCGCGGCCACTAGCGACAAATCGACGATATCTCCTCGAAGGACCCTCAGGTAACAGACTGCAGCGTAAGCATATTCGCTTGCGTCAACAAACGTGTGCAATTCTACTTTTGTGCCGGAAAACAAATGTTTAGAGTAGCACCACGGAATTTCGATTGCTTCAACCAGTGGCAGCGTACGCTTCCATAGTTGCCAACCGTCGATTAGCTCCTCTGGCAGCACCTCGTCCCAGCCAATATTGACGCGCCATACGCGTTGTAGAAGAACTTTCAGGCCAATCGTGTAACATGAGACTAGTCCCAATGGGTCGAAAATCGACATGAGAACCTGGAGAACTTCTCTCTTTGTTGGGACGATGTCCTCCGCTAAGACGTCTCGCCGCAGTCGAGCAAACCTAAGAATATACTTAAAGACGTCATTATATGGCTCCCAATACATACCCAGCGCCTTTTCGGTCTCTCCGAACTGGACGGGACTTTGCACTGCTGGGTCAATATTTGATAGCTGTCTGAGAACATTAGGAGAATTCGATGCCCAATTTCGGATCTCAAATCCACCGGCTCGATGAACACTTCGAACTTCATCTGCTACTGCGAATGCTGCTTCTTCGTTTTCGGCGCTGTCGATGTAATCGTCCACATAGTGCGCATTTTGAATGGCCTCATATGTGCTGGGATATTTCTGACGATTTTGTTCGGCATTTTTATTCCGGACGTAGTGCGCAATACATGGACCGCAGTTTATTCCGAAGGTCATCGCACACATTACATATGCCTTCGTTTGCCCACTGATTTGGTCATACCATAAGAAGCGTTGCGCATGCATATCTTCTTTGCGAATGTTGATTCTGTGGAACATCTCGGCGATGTCCGCACAGATCGCTACCTCCCCAACTCTGAACCTCAGTAGGATTTCGATGAGAGGTTGTAATAAGTCGGGTCCGGTAAGTAAATGATCGTTTAACGATGTACCGTGAGACTTCGCTGCCGCATCCCACACAAGTCTTACCTTGTTCGGCTTGTTGGGATTTTTTGCTATAAAAATCGGTAGATACCAGATATGCATGTTGTTGATCGCCATATCGGTCTTTGCATAATTCTTTTGTATTAAATTGCGGATTTGGTTATCGATTTTGCCGTACAATTCGGGTTTACGTTTAATCTTATTTTTTAAACAGTTGAGACGACTAACCGCGTTGTTATAGCTTTCAGGTAGACTGTAGTCGTCGTAGCGCCATAGGAGTCCGACTTCGAATCGTCCATCTACTTTAATGCACGTTCGATCGAGAATCTCAATAGCCCGTTTGTCATCGTTTGATTGTAAGTTTTGTGGTTTCACTGACTCCAAGCTGAAGCTCTCTTTAACGATGTCGTGTAACTCTTGCCATTTGCATTCGCAGTGATGCATCGTCACGTAGGTTGCTGCGGTCGACGTACCTTGGATGCTCCATCCCAACAAGCACTTGGAAGCGATCGGCTCATGCCGCTTACCTTCGCGTATTCTGCGTGGAACTGCAATTTTCCAATTGTCTGCTCCTATGAGCAACGTTGGTTGGATGTCATCATACGAAGGCAAAGGTATATCCCTTAAATAGGGATAGCTGCTTCGTAACTCGCTAGCTTTCATAGACTGTTTTGGTAAAGTAAGATTCTGAACGGTATGCACATTGTTCAGCCAAAACAGTTTATTGGAGTCTGGTGCGGATATTTGGACTGACGCTCGCACCGATGTGCTCTCGTTACGAGTAGTTTCGCTCGTCCATTGTAGACATATTGGTGATGGTACCCCCTTTATGCCAAGTTTTTTGAATGTTGACCCATCAATGAGTGTCACAGACGACCCTTCGTCCAAAAACGCAAAAATGTCAATTGTCTTACCTGCTGCATGAAGCTGCACTGGTATCATGCGAAAGTACTGACTGCTGGTGTTATCAGCACGATGCGTGCTTACCACGGCCTGATCGTTTTCTAGCTTATTTGTGCCTTCGTTACCCTCGCTATGCAGCAGTGGGTGATGCTTCTTTGAACAGCCGTTTACGCCACAAGTCTTTTTCGAGAAACAGCCCTTGCGGTGAGTCTTCAGACAACGATAACAAGCTTTTTCCTTTTTTATCATCTGCCACCTCTCGTTTGCTGACAAGTCCCTGAAGGTTGGACACAGTGCGACGTAGTGATCAGTCGTACCACACGCGACGCATTTCACTGTATACTGCTTTGACGGGAGCAGAGAGCGGTTCTCTGCATGCGAGCAGTTCTGGCCACGTTGTATGTCGTTTCTTGCCTGTACACTATTGCTGCTGCTGTGGGTGTTCACGGAGCTTGTTTTGTAGATGACAGCAGGTGATACTACGGTCGATGCTGCTTCGGCTATACGATATAGCCAGTCGCTGAATTGCTGGATAGATGGTAAACCATCGCGTGGGTACATCGCCCAAGCGAGCTTGTGCTGATTAGGTAACTTATCAACCAGCTCTTTCACCAGCATTGGGTTGTTCAAGTGTTGCTCGAGCTTACAGGTTTGCATCGTTGCACAGATGTTACGAACAGCTAGTGCGAATTCTATGAGCGACTCAAGCCTTTCTTTCGGAGGAGGTATCTTTCTCGCCTTCGTAATCATTCTTTCCAGAATGTGCTCAGGCCTGCCAAAAAACATCTTAAGCGTGTTGAGAACATCAGGAACCATCGTTGGAAGGAGCAACTTGTCCTTGACCAATTGACGTGCCTTACCTTTAAGACACCGCTGTAAACGCAACATGTTTTCCACATTCGAAAACCCTGATATAGATGTACTGTGCTCAAACGTACTGATGAACATCGGCCATTCTTCCGGGTCGCCGCTAAAGATTGGCAACTCTTTCGGTATGGCTTGCCTGGCTGCTATTTGCGAAGGTGAAGGTGCAGAGCTGGCTATAAACTGGGTAATTGGCACGGATGTGCCGGCAGTGTTCATTTGAGCAAGGAGCTGATACGTTTGCTCTATGAAGCGCTCCTCTGCAGCCCGTTTCTCTTCAAGCATAGCCATCATAAGTTGATGTTGACGATTGCCCTCGCTCGATCGACATTGCGATGGGAGATGTTCGCCCACCTGTAGTGAGTTGTCTTGAAGGACGATGTCAATTGATTGCGCACATTGCTGTGCGACTGGTTCAGATTGTGTCGCTTCTGATGATGAATCAGCCGATGCATTTGTCTGCTGCATTGTGCTTGTATGCCCTGGTCCTGTGATGTTAGTTTCCTTAACACAGGAAGTACAACTCCAATCACGATGCTGCACACTTTCGTCTACACCAGCGCATACGAAGTGAAACCAAAGTTCACATCCATCACACAGCACCCAGTTTTCCACAACCGATTTATCTGCCTTCTTTCCACAGACCTTACAAATGCACATGTCTGCTGCAGCGCTATAGTGTGGAGCTCGAAAAACTGGGGTGCGATTGCTATTTTCAGAACGGATGCTGCTTATTTCGCTGGATATATTCTTGCGAACGCCTTCGTCACTGTCGCCTTTTTATGCAAGAGCCTTTAGCACGTGCACGTGCAGAACAATGAACGCGATTCCAAGTAATAATCCAAGTGCCAACAAGTGTTCAAAAAGTTTTTAAAGATTTATTATCGGCAAAGAAGATAAACGATTTTGTTTTAATAGCAGCTATAACGTTTATTTAACAAATTTAGTTATGAAAGTTAATTATAAAATATTACAGCGTAGCACTTTAAAAACTTTTGTCTTTTCTCGTCCTCTTACTTTGCTTCGAATAAAAAGTGCGAAAGGAAAAATAGAAAACTTCAGTACATACGCAAGGTCGCATTTATGATTCAAGCATTAGGGCTGGTTTCGACGGCAACAGATACTCTTGTAATATACTATACTTTTCTTATTGAGTTGAATATGGAGTTGCGTTAAGACCCTTTTTGCATGCGGTTCTAAAGCAAAATCGGTTACATTGTTTATGTTTTTTTCAGTGAAATCTTCAATAGATTCCCATTCAGATTTAAGCAGAATAATCTCCGTACGTGTCAATTGTTATTCGATATTGTTTCTACATGATAAGTACTGGACATTTTTTTAGACAACTACTCCGCCTTAAAAAACATTTTCTGATTTTTTTTCGACACTTCAAGAATTTATTGGCGTTTCTTCGAGACTATTCTTTGATACTCCGCAATAATTTTTCGGCAATTTTTGGGGACATTCGAACATTTTTCAGGACTTACTCTGACTTTTTCGAGATCTTTAAAGATATTTGACGAGTCTCCCCTTTTTTTTATGGATTCAGCTGGGTTTCTCCGACTTCTCTGCTATTTTTCAGCAACCTTCGTAGATCTTTGTTACTTATCGCATATTTAGGGATTAGTTTTGGGGCACTTTTGCGATTTTTTTGGCATTCGTAAATTTTACAGGACTTCGTACTTTTTCGGCAACTCTAAAGATTTTTACGAGTCTCCTCGGTTTTGTTTTTTACTCAAAGGTGATTTTTTAGAACTCTTCTTATATTTTTCGGGAAGTTTCGCAGATTTTTAGTGATTATTTCCCGCACCCTGTTCGATATTTCGATTACCCTTTTGTATTATTTCTAGGGTTTTTGGAACTGCTTGTACTTGCTGTATGTTTTCGGGGCGTTTCGGATTTTTTTCGAGAGCATTTAGAAGCATTCGATATTTTTCAAGACATTCGATATTTTCCAAATCCACTGAATTTTTCTCGAGATCACCTTTTCTCGATTGGACCTTCTTTTCGGGATTGATTTTTTTTTAAATGTGAAATAGCAATTTTTATTTTTGAAACAAAAAATATTAAAAAACAAGAATAAATTAAAAATTGTTATTTTGTGCTTAAATTATTCTTCAGTATAAAATAAAAAAAATTTCTCCATTTTTTAATCAGGAAAAAATTATTTTTAAATTTTGACAAATTAAATTAGTGAAAAAATTGTCGTGCCGTTTTTCGAATGTGCCTGAAGAATCCTTTCCCGTGGAAGAATGTGATTTCATCATGGAAACAAGAAAAACAAATTTTTTTCTGATTTCTCTTTTATTTTTATTGTATTAATGAAAACATTAAATGAATTGGAATTTTTCGGGTCTCTTCGTTGATTCATCTATTTAAGTAAGAGAGTATAATTGACAACGATAATATAGACAATAAGCTTTCACATAACCACACTATCGGATAATTAAGTAACAATACATTGGTTGGAATATCGATAACTCGGGACAATGCAAAAGATAAGAAACCGATAACTATTAATATATCGATCTTAAAAATTCGTCTTCGATAACGTGGTCAGTGAGTTATAATATTGTTTATAATATCGAAACTTCTGTGGTGCATAATAATATGCCAATTACGATAAAAAATAATTACTGATATCTATGCCGATGAATATACGAATATTTATATCACGATTAAAGTGAAATTAATGCATTTTAAAAACGAATACTGCTGATAAAATATGTATCACTAAATATACATGAAAAATTTTGATTTTAACGAATTTTTATCGACTTTATTATTAAAAAAAAAAGTTTTAGAAACATATAAATATTTCTTCCGGCCCAATATAGTATTTGTTAGATTTTAAAAATTCTAAAAATACAAGTTTTTGACACTTTTTCTCAAAAATCGAATGCCTAATATTACTTTGTAATATTCGAAAAGCGTCGAAATTTTCCCAGATAAGCATGCTAACCAAAACCCGGCAAAGATCCTTTCCAGGTCGCATCTTATAAATCGACTAGAATACTACCAAAGCTTAAGCTGAAAAGTTATTAATAATAATAAAGAAACTCATTCCAGTCGTTAACGAATCAAATATATAACCCCACAGAACCCCTTTGGATTCAGAGTAAAACGCAGAACACTTGAACAAGTTCATCGTAGTGTCTCCCTTATATACGAATCCTTCGAAAAAAAAATGTTTTGCGCTGCACTGTTCCCAGACGTTTCCCAAGCATTTGATAAAGTGTGGCTGATGGGCCTCGTTCACAAAATAACAACGTTGTTACCAGAATGCACACATCTGTTGCTGTTATAAACCATTTTTTACTAACGTTATGACACAAGAATTCCTTAATGCCAAAATTCATCATTCAAATTTCTATCATAAAATGTCTAGTAGTGGAAATCCGGCATATGTATCAAACACTGAAAACTCCTGCAACTAAAAGTTCATAAATTATGAGTTGCCACCTCTTATGGCCAATAAAAGTACACCGAGCTAATTTTCATTTCATGCGACAGCTAAAAGTATGCAACTCAAACGATGATGCATTTCAATGTGGCTGCAATTCGTCGGTTCGGCATTTTTATAGCAATAATGGCGTAATAACTTTCGAAATGTGATCGGCAAACAAGTGAATAATGCAAGTGGCCACCACAGCACTCCAGCTTCTGCCAGCAATTTGATTACCTGTGCTTTTGTCAAGTAATAATTTTGGCATTATTTGCATGCCAGTTCATTGAATGCACTCTACAACAGCGATCAAACAGGCATTATTGGCAATAACAGAACTTTTATGCAATTCAACCGACATTGAATGAAAAACGTAATCAAATGCGTTCGAAATCAAAACATCAATAAATTTTAAGTGCTTTGGTTGATTGCTGTGGAATGGATAACAACGAAAATGCTTTGTCCGTTTCTGTTGCTAAAAAAAAAAAAAGACTGGTACCAAAAAATAATTTCTTTGTTATTCAGGAAGCCCACAACAAAAAAATAATATAAAAGCTATAACTTTTGACGCATAAACGGCATCCAACGGCTTAACACGTCCCCTAGTCATACATACATACATACGTAAGTGAAACAAGCAAACCCATATTACCTTACTCATAACTGTCTCATTTATTGCTGTCGGAAGTAATCAAAAATCTTGTGCTTTGAATTGCACAAACCATGCGTACGCTTAAATAAATAATGTTGTTTTATTTTTCACTCTCAGTACTTTTTATTGGCCATTTAAATCGCTGAAGTGTAACGCAGCGTTAAAGTGGAAAAAAATCCGATGGCAATCCAAAGCAAATTCTGTTAAAGGAAAATAAAAGTATGAGCAAGCAGAAATTGTGATTGACAACCAGCAATATACGCACTTGGTTTTGAGCAAAAAGCAAGCGAACCATGCCCGGACAGAAACTAGTTTCAAATTAGTTTAAAAAACGAAAAGCAAATTGGCTAGTTACTTCTTCAGCTAAGGCTAACTTGCTGATTGTGGTCCAAGTGAAGAGATGATGTTTGTCTTTCTTAAAAAAATGCTTTAAAAGAAAAAAAATTCTATATGATGGGATCTCATGAGTTGTTTTGTTTTAGTGTCACTTCCTTCTCTCGCCAGAAATAAACGCTAAATCATTATTATTGCATATCTGTTTATCAAGCAATGGAGCTCCAGAAATAAGTTTAATAAAAAATAAATCAAGTATTTGTACAATTTTAGTCTTAAAATATTTATTTAGACGAAAAAGTATTGAAATTTTCACCAAAAAAAGAAAACATATCTTTGGAAAGTTTTCAAATAGAATGTGCATGTTAGAGGCAATGGACGCTGGCATCATATACAGCATATCTGTGAAGTTTCAAGAGTGTGCCACCAAATTAAAAATAAATGTCAGCATGCAGAATATCTGCCGCACTAATTTTTAATTTTTTAAATTTGAAATTTTTTTATTTTAATAATTTAAATACTTCAAAATGTTGAAATTAAACGGCGAAAATGTTCTTCTTGCCAAAACGAACAAATCCAGAGCAATAAAATTAGTGTGCCACTAAATAAAAAAAAAAAATTACATTGAGTAAAGAATGACTACGATTTCAGAATTTAAAATTCTAAATTTGTTATATACATGAGGAGAGTAATTTCAAGGAGCATAAGGAATACAGTTTACAAAATTTTCCACGCCAATATTTAATTACTTTTAAATAATATGATTTTTAAATTAAGGCATGCGAGTAAACGTCTTAGTTGACTGCGTATAGTACTTCGGGGCATATACGTTGCACACGCAACTACATACGTATTTTTTTACTTTTTACCTTCCTTTTGTTAACTCGGGATGTAACTATGTAATATTGATGCGCCTAAAAGATGCAACTATTTCTATTCTCAAGTTATATACCTGATGACAGTACGAATGGAAATTACAATAGGGAGGTTTTAGTTTTTTAAACTATAATTTTATTTCTGTATATTTTTTTAAGTTTAGTTTAAGTCTTGTTTTTTATGCAAACCCGAATGCACTATGTCTAAGATAAATCTGCCACTATTTTTCACCGAAAACACGTTTTTGTTAAAAATTTAGCAACTCCTGGGTTTTGCTCATATGTCAAGAGAACTAGTTCCGTACCAGCAAAGTGTGCTAGGAGGAGACGCTTTCCCCTAACCTTCCCAAATTTGTTATATTTTTTTCAGAGCTGCTTGGCTACCAACTAAGGCGCAGTAGCTTTTCTGGCAGAAACCTTACTATTTTTGTCGTAGAAAACACCACGTTAATTTCCATTCAGTCGGACGCGTTTTATTTACCCCATTTACTTAGTTAAGTGAAGAAGCTCGGTTTCCACTTGATGGTTTCCCGAGGTATGCGAGTCTTTGTTCATATGGCAATATTCTCATTTGTTTTCCAACGGCCCATTTTGTGGTGTTGTAAGACCACATCTAGATCTTCCTAAGGCAAAAACCACCCTAATTTCCTTTCCAACAATATAATGTATAAGACATTTACATCTTTTCAGTGTAAATGTACATTGTATTGTACACATCCTTTGACCACTCGGGAAAAATATTTAAGATCTAGATAGTTTAATTTTTAAATTTTTATCTGATGAATTGCTTTTTATATTTCCATGTTATGTGCTTTTCTTAACGGATGTTACTTGATTTTCACCTAATTTCAGTAAATGACCACCACTTGCATGTCACTGGATTTTTATAAAATGGTATATTTTTAAATTAAATTCTAAACATATTTTTGAAACGTTTTCGATTTTTAAATTTACGTAAACTATTTGTGACAGACCAGAACTTTATAAAGTTTAATGTGTTTTCAAAAATATTAATGCAATTTTTAGTGGCACGGAGTCGAGTTTATGTTAAAAATCCTATTTATGTCCCGATTTGGCTTATGCTCGAAATATTTATGAAAATGTTTATTCCAAAAATCTGGCTGGTGCTAATATCTCTTCTCGACCCAAATGGAAAAGTTCTTTAATTTTTTTTATGCAGTCAGATTTAGCTTAGATTCATATAGTCGATTGATTTTGTGTTGCGGTATATAGTAGCTTTTTTCGGACAAAAAACTGTTCCCCATTCGCAGGTACAGTATTATTGTATAAAAATTTCCAATGAAATAAGAGACTTCCTGGTATTAAATATGTGTACCGTTGCACACACCGAGACAATATGACATGTCTAACAAGATCCATTAAAAATCCAAATCCAAGCGACAAGTGCGGCAATCAGCGTAGTTTCAGAGAATAATACCAAACGTTTTCCAAATATAAGCACTTTTTTCCGATACTTATGCGTCAGATGTTCATCAAAGTTTAGCAATGAATTTTAGTAAAATGCTGCCTGCTGTAAAATTAGACAAAAGTGTGCCGATATTTTTGACTTCTTTTGCATTTATGTACATGCCGAACGACGACGGATGTCGTTAGGAAATACAAGTTTGTTAAATAGATGAGTAAACCAAAACAAATATGTATGTGCAAAATAAATGAGCTGAGTAAAAGGAAGGAAGCACGGAAGGAAGTCAGCGCCTATCAGTACATGCAGATAACAGAGAAAAACATGAAGCATGTGTTTATATAAGTATATACATACATACTATGTACATTAGGGCGGGTTGATTTGTATGGATGAAAAAAAATTAAAAATCGTTTAGCAAAAACGTAATCTACATTAAATTCTAAGAAAATTCTCTGAAGAAACCATGGGTCTAAAATCCAACTCTAATCCGCGCCTCTCGACTTGAAAATGTTTTTCCTCTTCTTTCGTTAAAATTATAATTTTTTTTGAAATATATTATGTTTTATTATAGTTTATGCAATACAGGTTTTGTTTTGAGACTAATCAAAATATTCAATTATCAAAAAAGCAGTTGAACCCCAATTTGCATCTCCTCTGATTTGCGTTTTATATAAAAAATAGTTAGAACACCTTTCACCTAAACTGCGTTTTGCATAAAACAAAGAATAATTAAAAAAAATAGTTTTTTTTTTTGTAATGAAATAGGCAAAACAAACTTCTTAAAACAGAAAAAATAACATGACCTCTAATCCAGTTTATCTCATCAAATTGTTCTCTTGTATATTGGCGCTTTTTTCGTTTAAGTGCCTAAGATACCTCAGCACATCGACAACAACACTTATGTAAAATATTTTTTTGTCCATTGTTTTGTGCACTCTCAAACTGCTGATAAGAATCATAGTAGGCAGTGACTTTCGCTTCGGTATAAATATTTTCACATGCACTTCATATCAGTTTTCTGGCGTGTTTAACTTAAATTGTTCTAATGAATTTCTGTGCCTTTACTTATAATTTTGATACATCAGTGATTTACAAAGTTTTGAAAATTTAATAATGGATTTATTGGAAATGTCCATCGATTCTAATGACTCGGAAAATTTTCCTGGCCCAAGTTTTCGGCCCATTCAGAATTTTAGTGCTTTTGGCGTTCCAAGCGAATTTAGTGAATTGAATTTGCCAAATAATCGGGATGTTTTGAAATACTATTTTTATTTAAGTGAGCGTGAAAATAATAGGAAAATAACACTATCATATGAAAGGTTTTCTCCACAAGTTGCTAAAAAAGTTATCGAAGTTTGGACCAGAATTAGACTTGAAATTATCAACGAAAAAAGTGTAGTGAAGAAACTAAACGGTTTGGAGAGTAAAAAAGATTTAAAAAATTAACATGTAACCAATAACTGAAGTTTTCTTAGTATTCTATAATTGCTTCTTTGTATGTATTCAAGACCTTAATCGTTTTAATGAAACAAAAAGTGTTTATTGTACAAAAAAATTACTGAAAAATTGCTGAAATATCGTTTGAGTGAAAACACTTTTTTAGTTTGTTTTTATTTGCATTATAAAATAAGAATTGTTTATCGAAACAAAAGATGGTTATTATATAAATACTGAAAACAATTTTTTGAGTGCAATTTTCTTTATTTTGCATTTCCAATCTTTTTTTATTAAATTATGAAAGAATTTTTTTTTTATCATGTTCCTTATAAAAATATTGAATATAAAATTATATACAAACCTTTTTACTGTGAATATTTTTTTAATGAAAAAAAATTTTGAGTGTAGAAAAAATATAAAGTGCATAAGAACTACCTTACCAAACAATTTTATTCAGAAAATTCGATTTCTTTTTGGAAAAACCTATTTTTTCTAACATTTCTTTTTCTGGCAAAGGCGGCCATATAAATTTTCAAGTCGAGAGCAGTGTTGCCAGAACTTTTTGGACGAACCGGCTAAATTGGCAAATAAAACCGGCTAAAAACGGCTAAAATGTTTCAACTAAATTTCACATGTTTTACTTAAATAAATCACGAGTAAAAAGACTATTTCTTGTAGAGAAGTTAGAAATTCGAGCTGGAAAAAATTTTGCCAGCAAGAATTTGCAATTAGGAAAAACATATGATTGTGGCACATGGTTGAATTTTTTTTCGACGATAATTTGAATAAACAAGGTCGTTAAATTAAAAAATTTACAAATTGGAGCGATTTTAAAAAGAAAAAAATAGGTTAATACTAGTCTACTTAATTAGTTTAGTTGATTCCAATGATTTGAAAGGTACTCGGCAAAAAAAAACTGTATTCTTAATCGGAATGCAATCTCAACCAGAGTCGATATAGTAAACCCGACAAAGAAATTGAAACGTATGTTGAAGAAAGTCAGACTGACAAAATATATACACGTAGATCCTGTTTTTTGCCCCTCTGAAAGAATCTTAAAAATTCTATACAAATTTCTTTTGTTTGAAATGCAACCGTGGACACTAGTTGGCAGAAAAACTTGCAAATTTGCGTTCGTACAGAAAATTGCAAATTTCTCTACATGAGAGAGAATTTGTGAGCATTTTTTCTTACTACCTATTGTCTTCCCTACAAGGCCTTTTCAGGCGGACCGATTCTCAACACACTCAAATAGAAACCAATACACATAAAAAACGCTGTAAAGATTTCCCTTCAATTTTAAGGCAGTAAAACAACGACCTTAAGTTAACTTCAACCGAGGCCATATGTTGACAAGGGACGCAAAATCACAGTTACACAAAAGAACTTGTCAGATTTTTCAGAAATCCCTTCAATTCCAAGAACGATAGAATACAAGATTGCGCATTCCCGCAGAATGACATTTGTGGCAACGGGTAAACAAAGAATATGGCGAAGAACAATGAGTTGACAGTTGTGAATTTGCAGTGAGAAAACGTGTTTTCTTCTCGATTCACCAATTTCTCAAGCCATCTTTGAATATAGCAAATTAAGCACTACGTTAACAAAAAATATACAACCACTCTTGAAATGTGTTCAAAAGAATAGGTCTTATTAATTAACTATTTAGAATTTTTTGTTTGTATTGCAGGTGCCGAAAAAGTGATAATATCATGTCGCAGCGCATGTTGTTCTGCAGAAAGTGGTCGATGCTTGTTTACCTCCGATTTTACTTTGTAATTTGTGGTATTTCAACGTTTTCAACTTAACATGTCGTGTTTAAAAGTGGTCCGTAAAGTGCTTCATGCATATTACGCTGATGTCTAAATTTTATGGCTTCTCCTGCCGGCACAACTCTACCCACTTTCTGGCAAAGACGTCGTCGCGGGGAAACAAAAAAAACTGCATTTAGGGGCTTTACCCCTACGGCTGCTGCAATTCAACACACGACACGACATTTTTATAAAGTTTTTATTACAAATAAAACGTTTTTTACTTCAGAACGCACGAATTACTTCGATTTTTCACTTGAAAGTACACAATACGTTTGCACTTGTTTCTAAACAAAAAGTTTGTTTACGTATTGCCATAAATGTCAAAGTCGGCAAAACCAAAGTAGCGGTTTCGGGAATGCGCCACCTTCAGTTCATTTCACCATGCTTCAATTCTGATGCAAAATATGATCCCAAAAAACTGCAGATCTCCGATTTAGATGACCGGTCATATGACCGGCAGATGTCTCGTAGGATTCCCAAAGAGTTTTGCTTTACATAGAAATTCGTGCTCTTTTATTTTCATTTTGACTCAGTTCAGTGTTGGCTCCTTTAATTCAAGTTGGCATTCGGTTTTTGGAATTTAAATAAGTTCTCAGCAAAAAAGTTTGTTAAAAAAATACATATGTGTACATAGTGCTTGAAAATATCAATTTTCTCCTTACCTTAAACCTTTGTGAGTGTGCAAAAATGATGTTTTGTAATTTAGGCAGAATTGAATATGCGCTATCTGGGAAGACAATATCTACATGAAATATTTATTCTTTTGTTCGCACTAAATCCAAACACAAACGCATCTTAAGTGTCTTAACAGTGAAACAATTTCTTATTTTCTAAGTTTGCGAATAAAACTTCACACTTAAAATTAAGACATTTATAACAAACATTTTATGAAGAAAATCCCTTCTTCGTTTCAAATAAAAATAACCGAAATCGGCCCAATTTCATACAACCCTGCCTGACATGAAAATTTTCTCCACGATAAGGCTAGTAGTCATTTCTAACAGATTTTGGGTCGCTTAGTCAAAAATGGAAACATATATACCTATTTGAAATTTAAGAAAACAAGGGAAATAGCAAAATCGGCTAAAAACGGCTAATTTTTTTCTGTAAAACGGCTAACAAATCGGCTGCCGGCTAAATCGAAATTTCTCCGGCTGTTTGCTATCGCAACCGGCTAAATCTAGCCGGAAAACGGCTAAAATGGCAACACTGGTCGAGAGGCGCGGATTAGGATTTTATTTTATATACATGGTTTCTTCGGAGAATTTTCTTAGAATTTTATGTAGTTTACGTTTTTGCTATACGATTTAAAAAAAAAATCAACCCGCCCTAATGTACATATATATGTATTTTTATAGGTAGCCGTGTTCACAAGTTAAAGAAATAAAACTTGCACGTGTGACAGAATCGTAAAAGGCAGTGAGTGTTGTCAAAACAAGCTGTCTTCCATACACTAAATTGATAGCATGCTATACAACTTAGGCTAAGGTGAAGGGATCTCTACATGCATGTTTATATATGTAAATAGTGAAATTAGTGCGTATGAATGCGTGTCGACTTAAGTACCTAAGCGCAAGTTTGAGCAATAAAAAGGACATAAAACCGTAAAACGCAAATTTTAGCTGCTGTTGGCTCTATGGAGTGAAATAGAGGGAAATACTGATATGTATATGCAGAAAATTTCAGCTATCTAAGATACTCCTCAGGAAACTTAAAACTTTGTCAGTAAATTGACATAGTATTTGGATGCAATGTTAAAAGTTTGCCTTTCTCCAAAATTTTTTTACGACTAAAACTGTTATGCTCGGTTCCACCAATCACTTTTTAAATTTATCAGCTTGTTAAAATTAAAAATGACACAATTTTGTTCGGAAAATTTGTAGTTTTAAAATTTTACAGTCTGAAAAATTTTAAAAGTGATTGGTAAAACTGGGGTTCAGACTTTTAACTTTAAAATAGCAAAATTTCCTAACAAAAATGTGTGTGTGTGTTTTTTTTTTTAATTTTCACAGGCTGATATATTAAAAATTGGTTGGGGAGACCGTTAATTAATTGTACAAAAAAAAATGCTGAAAGGAGTGTTTAAAAGCTCTGAATTATGGAATAGTTTAGAAAACTTAAGCTCAAAAGTACTTTTCAAATAGGGTTGCCACATAATTATGAAAATCATAAAAAAATTACAATTATCGCTAATTCAAATATTTTAATGTGGAAACTATACTAGAATTTTTCAAAAATATTAAAAAATTATTTTTCAAATAAGGGTTGCCACCTGCTGTCAGCTTCCAAAGACAAATAGAATCAATAAAATGCGTGAAAAAAGTAAATTAAAATAAAGCAACATTTTTGAAATATTTTAAAAACTTGGAAATTTTTTGAAGTATTCGGAAAAAGGGTTGCCAACCACATATAATTTAAAACTTTTTTAAATAACTAGCTTCTGTAAATTCTACAAGCAAACAAAAGTAAAAAGGCAAAAATAAACCCTGCCGATCGCCCCATGTGAAAATTCTTGCCAATTACCTGATCTCCGAACTTCATGTGCAAGTGTAAAGAAATATTTTCTCAAAATATTTGCCGCATTCTAAAAAAAGAAGTAAATTAAAAATTAAACGACTAAACAATGAAATAAATAAAATATTTTAAAACGAGCAGATATCAACCACTAAAAAAAAGAAGAAAATTTAACAGTATCAAGTACAATTAAGTTGAACAAAATTGTTCAGTTTCAATAGCAATTGAAACACTTAAGCATTAAAAAATAAAAAGGGTTGCCGCAAAGCAAGAAATATTAAATCAACTAAATACAGAAAATATTTAAAATATTAAAATGTATGCAAAAATATGGAGACAAAATGAAACAAATTTAGGGAGAGCTAAAAATTATAAATCTTTAAAAAGAGTTGGCACTTATAGTAACATAAAATTTTTTGAAATAAGCGAATTGTTTATTAGCTAGTGGTGTCACTTTCAAATCAAAATCTCTCGAGTTTCTTCGAGTTAAGATAATTTTGAAATTCAGGATCCCTCAAAGAAATTTTCTAACACAAATGAAACATTTTAGATTTTAAATTGCAGTTATTTGATTGTGACAAGCAAAAAGTATTTAATAAAATATTATGATACGATTTTTAAATATAAATGTATTTTATTTAAAATATAAGAAAAAAGGTAGGGCTGCCACCTACATATGTATGCCATGATTAAATTTATTAAAAAAGTGAAATATTTTGTGATAGTTATTAGATTTTAAGTGTTTTAAAACTTTTTAATATAATTAAAAATTTTAACGATTTTTTGGGCAGAATTTGCTTAACTAATATTATGAAACAGGAGGGTTGCCATATATCAAACGAAATGCTAATAGAGGTGAGACATTGTAGACAGCTTTAGCTCTAGAAGGTTGCCATATATTTTTTTTAAATACTCAACAGGGTAGCCAGTATTTGGAAATACATTTTTTTAAGTGAATAAAATAAGCTTACTATACTAATACTGAATGTACACTAGCGTGGGCCGAAAATCCGCTTTGTTAGAATTTTGATTGATAATAGCAAAAATATGGTTCATTATGCTTTAAATAAATCTGTGTGGAATTTTGAATTTTTTGGTCAATATCCTAGGCTCACCCAAGATCATCAAAGTTCAAATACTAAAAAAAAATTTTCTTAGCTAACTTCGATTCTCTACCAAAAAGGTCCATATACCAAAGTTTGTAGTTTTAGTAAAAAAATGTATTAATAAATTTATTTATTAAATTTTATTTTTTGAGCATATTGAACTTTGATGGACTTGGGCGAGCCTAGGATATTGACCAAAAAATTCCAAATTTCACACAGATTTTTTTTTTTTTAAGCATAATAACCATATTTTTGCTATTATAAATCAAAATTCCAACAAAGCGGATTTTCGGCCCACGCTAGTGTACATTTAGTTGGGGGGAAAAAATTATCATATAAATGAATATGAGCTGCATGGGGAAAACTGTTAATCAAAATGTGGGTGGAAGATTTTTTTCCACTTCCGGCCTGCATAGCCAGCTGATTGAAGGTTTGCGGTGTTGCCACGCGCACAAAAAAAAACGTAATTTCCTTGCCTATTGGATTGACAGCATATTTGGGCAGCTACTTATAATGAGGAAGTCTTACCGTTCATGCAGCGCGAAACTTTCACTTTCCTACTTTATGCGGCTTACATACTATATACATATGTACATTAAGGCGCACGGGCGCTAACACACAAATACATACACACATAAGCCCCACCCGCTTCAAAATGCCAAAACCATCAAGTATGCCAATAAGTTGCATTATACCGCCTACTAACATTCATATTTACGCTTATTACGCCGGCATTATGAAATGTGGCAATGTGTTGTGTGCCCCGGAGGCACGCATTCAACGCCAGACAGCCGACGCGCACTATGTTAGTCCTTGACGCAGTTTGCTAATTTGTGGAATATTAAGGCATACTTTTATCGTATTTGTATACGCCTTAGCTGCTTTAACTGCTCTAGATGTTGCATAAATTTTGGCGTGTTTGCATGCCTTCTTCGGCTGTCGGTGCGCGCCTGGTAGCTTGCGTTATTGCTTTTGCCTCAAAGGTACCGAGTGTTTTTTTTTTTGCACACATCGACACATTGCGCGATGTTTCGCACTCGAATTCGCATTTACATTTATGTGCGTTTTATGTGTCTGTTTACTCGTGTGTGTTGTTACGTAGATACATATTAAAAAACATATTTGCGTGCAATTGTCTGACTGCTGACAGCTGTCAAGGTTCAACGTTGTCGGCTGAGTGACGGCGCTGCTGTCGATTACAAAAACTTATTTATGTTTCATAATCACTTTATGGTATGTTTTTAGGCGTTAGTGCGGAGGTTCGTCTTCACATTGCCTATTCAGTGTGTAAGGAGTTGACGGGTAGTCGAACAAAATTTGAGGAAGATATGAAATCAATGACTTTGGCGGCTGTCAATAAGAATGATGAGGATTTTGTGTTAAATAAACATGTGTAAAATTCTTTTTTCGTGAATTTTTTATTTAGACAGTTATTGTTCAGCCAAATGGTCTAGGAGAATGCTCGAAATTATGAAAAGTATGGAATTTATTTAAACTTATAAGGATGCTCCTCATACTACTTCCGTTTTGTTGTTTGATCTAATGCCCTTTGTCTACGATGACGACTTATTTTTTGTACTTTTTTTTGCTATCGCAGTTATAAGGCCGTTAGACTTGACGCTCTGTTTTGTGAGCTGAATCAATTGCAGTGGAACTACTGTTGGCAATTAGAAACCATTGATGATTAACAGCATTTTTTTCGGCAAATATAAAAAATTATTTCAATAGACTGTGGTTAGTGGAAAAACATTTGCCAGAATTGTGCTGTACATTTTTCTAATGAAATCGTTTATTTGGTACTCACAGATCAGTCCAGAATTTACTTTGAAAAACTGCCGTGTAAAACTTCTTTCTGCCGATTTGAAAGGAGTATGTGATTTAATACCGAGCACGCTTATATGCATTCCAACTCGCATCATGAAGAGGCACATGCTTTTAAAAAGATTTATTTCACCAGACAATTGTCAATCCCGGCAACTAAATAGTTTGAAAGCTCGTTTCTGTCTTTTGAAAGCTGATTGAAATTTCTGCCAACGAGGAGGTCATTATTCCGTGTGTCTTGTAGCAACAACTTTTCTGAAAACTGTATAAAAAGTAAATATATTTTTCTTTCTATAACAATGAAATCTAAGAATTCCTAAAAATATAACCAAGGAAAGAAAAAAAATTAAACTAGTTCTAAACAATTACATTAAATTAAGAAAAATTCCTTTTTTAAAAACAAAATCTTTAAATAAAAAAAAGAAAATAAAAAGAATATTAAAAGTACTAAATAAAATTCTAAAAATTAAATTTATCTTTTCAAAACAATTACCTCTAAAAATTTTAAAAACTGAACATTAAAAAAATTTAATTAAATTAATTAAAAAGATAGAACAAAAAAAGGTAATTTTTAAGCAAAAATCAAAACCGACTTCAATTTTCATATACAAATTTAAGATTATCGTTAATTTCTTCATGATCCAATGATCGGATTTAAACCAAATTAGTATAGGACCACCTGCGAGGTAAAACCCTTCGTCTAAAAAATATAGAGAAATCGGTTAACGTGCTCCAAAGTTATGCGGTAACATACATAAAAAAAAATATTCCGACGAATTGATAACCTTCTCCTTTATGTGAAGTCGGCTAAAAAGAAACAAATAAAATAAATACCTAAAAACTAAATAAAATAAATAAATTAAAAATATTTTATAAAAGAAAAAGCTAAATTAGTTTCTAAGAATTAAATTTAAAATACATTTTCTTTTTAACCCAATAACCTTTAAAAATTAAAAAAAAAACTTATTAAATAAAAAACTAAATAAAGTAAGTTTTAAAAATTAAACGATTTTCATTTCATTTCATTTCATTTCATTTTTTTGATAATAAAATGTGAAGATTCGAAAAAATTTGTTTTTGTTATTTTTATGGCCTTTATAACAATTATATTCAACAATTTTTATGAGCTCGAGGCCGTTTTCAGTGAAAACTTATTGTGGAAAATAATAATATAATAAATAATTTGAAAAAATGGTAGAAGTAATAGCTATTTCGGAAATCACCACATTTCCTCATCAGACTTATTTCAGTAGGAGTCGAACCGATGATCACCACTGACTCAGCCAGTTGCCTACGCACTGTGCTAAGTTTGTCTTGTTAATTCTTGTTGCTTATTTTCCACAATAAGTTTTCACTGAAAACGGCCTCGAGCTCATAAAAATTGTTGAATATGATTAGAAAAAATATTAATCAAAAAATCCAATAAAATAAGTTTCAAAAAATTAGTGAAATTAAAACAATAACTTTCTTTATAAATACAATAAAATCTTAAAATTAAATAAAAAATATTAAAAAAAGAAAATTAGTTTCTAGAAATTAGACATAAAAAAAAAATTTTTTAAAACAATAACTTCTATAAATTGAAAACTAAAATTAAACAAGTAAGAAAGTCTAAGTTCGGGCGGAGCCGAACATTAGATACCCGGCGCAAGTATTAAATATATGTTTTCCACCTTTCCGAAAGCTACCGCTACATGATAAGCCGGGGTATAAATATTAAGTAAACTAGCATCCTTAAATTTCGAAATATTGAAATTTCAAGCATTTCTGAAATTTACCGTTATATGAAAAGCGGCCGTAATTTTAGTCCGATTTCAATAATTTTCAACGGTTTGCTTTTATGTGGCA
>NW_016158743.1:33419-69290 GCF_001687245.7 Rhagoletis zephyria
CGGACAGACAGTCACCGCTTAATCGATTTCTCTTTTCATTCTGATCATTTATGTATACATTTGTCTATATCTATCTCGATTCGTTTTGCCTGTTACAAACAACCGTTATGTGAACAAAACGCATACAATAAGTTTCTAAAAATTAAATGAGTTTAAAAAATATAAAAAAAATTTGAACTTTAAACTAAAAACATTTTGCTTTGTTACTCGGCCATTACAACTGTGGGAGCAGCGTGAACAAAATGATATGCAAGTGCTCTCTGCCAAAAGAGAAATTTCAACATAAAAGGTGGCAAGGGTGCGTTTTTTGTAAGACTTAAGTGCCAGAATAAAGAAAATCTTGCAAGTTGTCTTACTTGCCACTATCTTTGACAGTCCTGCTTACTACCTCTTTTTTACCTTAAGACACAAAGAAAAAAACTGATACGAAGTCTAATTGTTCTCTTCATTATTTTTAATAAAGTATTTTATAGAGAACTTTGACTCAATCATTTCAAATTTGGTGTGCAGATAAACCAGTTTCGACATTGTGCCATCTTCAGCGTATTTTTATTTGGCATAATGTCAAAATCGTTTTGTCTCAAAACCCAAATAGACAAGGAATGACGAAAATTCGTTCCAAAATAAATCACTTTCACACCATGTCCGAAAAATGAATCAACAAAAACAAGTGGTAAGTGGTGTCTCTTTATATATTTATTATTTCTTTATTGATTTAAAAAAGTTTCCCTGTTGTATAACCTACATTCACACATAGATACATACTATATACCACTAAAATAAACATTTTTGCCTACCAGTATCAACAATTGGCACGGTACGCGTATTATAACAACCTCGTGTCTCCACTTCACACCTTATTTTGCCCCTCCCATTCCTTCAAGACCAATCAAAATCTTCAAAATTAAAATCATCGACATCTTTTATGCCAAGATAATTACTCAATCCGCCAGACAATATCCACTTCTGTTCCGCTAAAAATTCTTGAAAAGTAAACAATCGTGTGAACGCGTCGATATCCGTCGGACTACATTCCGAAATTTTACCAGCGCAATTCATTATCAGCCTAGCGGTAATGTCAATTTTCGTCTGGGTTAGCTGCAATGCATTGGAGTTCCGGTGTCCCAGCTCATCACGATAAATGAATAGGTTATAGGCGAGGGAAGCAATTGATGAACTTGCATGATCCAATGCTATGTGACCCAAAATCATATCTGTCGTGTGATCCATTTCTTGGCAATGCTCGTTGTCTTCCTTAGACGCCTTACATTCCTCGGGCTGCTTATCTTTCACAGATTCCTCTTTAATTTTGTGTTGCATTTCCTTCTTGTTGTCCACCTCAATTTCGTAGTCAATTTCCATTTCTTGGACGCCAACCATGCTGTCGTTCATAGCCACCTTATAGTCCATATATATTTTAAAGAAAGTTTCCATTTTATAGTCTGCATCAATTCTCGACTCCACTTCCATTGTATTGTTACTCTATTTTATTCTTGTTTGCTTTATGTACTTCGTAAAATTTGTTGCGGCAACGACTTCTTTTAAGATACGAATGATTCAATGTAAAGTGAAGTTGCGCTTTTTATAGGCGCTCAGGTATAAAGAAACAGGTGCAATTTTCTTCCTTTAATAGGTAAAAATCAATATTAACTACCTTTCTTTGGAACAAAAGTGGTAAGAGTGCTAGGTGGTTTTGTTTGGAAAGTCTCGTTAACTGGTTAACTGCTTACCCGTTTGTTGGTTGGGTTAAATATTTTTTTTCCTAAAACTCGTTAAATCGTTATTAAAACAACAGATTTGTAGAATAATAGCTAGCGAAAATACCGCCTTTCAAGGCAATGCCTTCAAAGAATAAACCGTTTTTTTGCTCTCCTGTAAAATTTGAGTGCCGTAAAATAGGCGGTTTTGCAATTGGGCGATGGGCGGTTTTGCAAAAACATCGACGATATGTATTCCAGTAGAACAAAATAACAGAAATATTATTAAGTTGGTATAAAAGCTAAAATCTTAACAAATAAGAAGAAATTAGTGTTTCCAGTCAGTGTAGTGTTATGGAGAGATGTGGTCAGCGGCGAAATAGCTGCTATAACATCTATCATATGTAAATTGTTGTTATTTTTCCACCAAAAACTTTCATTGAAAACGGGCATATGCTCAATTAAAAAGCTGAAAATAGTTAGCAGGATATCAAAAAACCAGTTTCTGTTCGGATACCTGTAGAATATCTATTCAGTAAAAATGGTTGTTGGGAAGATTTATGAACCCATGCGTCAATGCCTGGTCCCAGAAATATAAAAAATATTTTTTTTTTTTAATCAGCGGGAGTGCGTCGGCAGACAATGGCAAACCCCCCAGTCTGTTTTTTCAATAAAAAACAACTTTTTTGGAGGGGGAGTAAAGTTGTTGATCTCTCCATTTGTGTCCCAACATCAAGAAGCACAACACGAATTGGCGAGAAGTTCGGCTAAACACGTAGAAAACGTGTCAACGCCAAGCATGCACTTATCAGAATCAAATATGATATACTGTTTAGCCCCAAATACATACGATATAATTTTAAAGCTATTAAGGGGTTTCTCTTAAACTGGAAAAAGCTTTTAAAACTTCGAAAAACACAAAACTTTTATTAGAGGTTAAGATATACATAAAATAACAAAATATCTGGTTATTGGAAAAAAAAATCCGGTATATTCGATTATCGATAAATCAAGATAAAAAAACACCGGTGAAAACCGGTTTGGAAAAATCTAGTAACCGTCTGTTCTTTGCAAAGCTGAGTCGCTGGTTCCTTACCTCGGCTGAAGGGTAACAAATAATTCTCACCAATGCGCGAACTACAAATACTCTTATTTTAAAATTCTTTACCTCTTAATACTGGTGGGCGGAAGTAGAGTCTAATAAAATAAGAGGTTAGTACTTTCAATATTAAAATTTTTACTCCTTATCCCTGGTGGGTGGGAGTAAAGCATACAAATAAAAATTAAAGAAAGTGAGATGAAATGGTTAGGCGAGGCTGTCTTTCAAATCTGAATTTTTATTGAATATTCCTTCTTTGTATACAATTTTCTTAATCTATGTTCCTTAACCCTTTCGCGGACATGTTGGGATAGTGCACGTACTTCAAAACAATTGGTAGTGGTAGATATTACATAAAAAATGCTAGAATTTGGTAGAGTTTTTTAAAAGAAACAATGTTATATAGTTTTTACTCATATAGGATAAATTAAGGCAAGTTCGGGTAAGGTGGCGTCATCAGAGCAGCTAGATCTTCGCCTAGGTCATTCTTAACGTCAAAATAATGTCTTTTTGTAATTCTTAATGTCATTATGCTTAAAATTTGTTAGTGACATTTTTGTTTTTGAACTTCCGCTGTCATCTTAAATGAATTCGCCTTGGAATAAATTGTATTTTTTTTTTTATTAAAACAAAAAATGTAGTTCACGACAATAAAACATTCAACACAAAAGAAAAGCATATGTATATAAAACTGGGTCCGAATAATGATATAACATTATAGCTGTTTTCTCTCAAATACGTTTTAAATTCGAAAAGAAAACTCGCAAACTCAAAAATTAGTTTTGAAATGCTTGAAGTTTGCATTAATTTTTTTAGAATTTTTTTTTTAAATGTTTATGCAAATTTTTTAAGCTTAAATCGTTCTGTCATTTGAGGGAAATTTTTCAAAAAACATCTTTAAGAAACTCTTTTTATTCATAAAAAACTTACTTTTTTAGGTATTTTTAAATCGGTCCAGCTCACGCAAATCTCAATATTTTTCCGAAATATTTTGGTGGACGTCTTAAAAAATAATAGATTTTATAATTCCAGTGGAAAAACAGTACCGATTTGAAAATTTCGTGATTTTTAAGTTGGACCTTTTATGGGCTTTGAGATACGTAACGGTCGAAATGTGCCTGTAAGCAACCGCGCTACAAAGTTAAAGTGTATTAGTATAGCCATCACTGACTGATGAAATTATGCATTACCTGCGAAGGCATGATGTGTTGTAGTGTCAACGAGTTTAAATAGTTTGCATAAAATCTTAACGACTTACCTCGGAAATTATCCTTAATTATTTGTGTGTGTGTGTGTGTGTGTGTGTTACAGGTACTCGGAATATGTATGATCGCTGGTTTACGACTTGTTTATGTTACGATTGTTTATGATCTTGCTTACCTTCATATTAACTAGATCATTACGAAGCAGTTAAAAATGCCCAAAATAAATTAGCATATACATTTCTATTTTTAATGGGCGGTAGTATAAGAAAACAAAGGCATATAAATACATAGTTATTTTTTCACTCAATCCACACTTAACTCGTTTAACGCTTGGTAATTACGCTCTGCTGTTTAAGATTTTTTGTATAAAAGCCACAAAAAAAAGTAAGAGGAAATCATTCATTTCGAAGTTTAGTTGCACTGCATTGGCATCTAGAAAAATAAATTAAATATAAAGTAGCATGGATGCCATTACAACCAAGTCTACATTCAATTATAAATTGTTTTGCTATTTGCAAGAGCTGCATCGCCCGAAAAAAATTGCCAAGCGGCTTATCGAAACGAAAATCGATTTGACTATTGGCTTGATAGGTGAGTGCTGTAACAACACAGATCCCATGACATTGGAGGATTTGGATACATTCGTAAGAGAGGCAAAATTTCGTAAGCTATTACTGCAACAAAAGCAGAGTCTTTGGCCAAAAGGGCAGCTTAACGAAAGGGAATGCGCCGACAAAAAGTGGGAGCAAGGAAAGCGTGCGAGAATCAATAAAGTGGCATTGGATAGGCTTGCAAGAAGCATGAAGAAAATGGATTTATTAAAGAACTAACGAAAATATATAATAAGTAGATATATATCTATACTGCGTTAACTTTCATTTAAACCCTATTGCTAATTATTTTCTAATGAAAAGTCTTGACAAATTTAAACGATTTTTGGAATAATTACACGAATAAAACTTTTACATAAAAATTATTATTTTTTTTTACGGAATTTTATAGTTTTGACGTAGAATACGCTTCGATATAGAGGCTATGCTCAAATGTTGTAGTTGTAATTTTTAGAGCTTCACCAAAACGCTTATTGCACGAGAAGTAATGAAGCGATTCTTCCTTTTCATCTAGTTCAGAAAACTCTCCAAAGTTTTTAGCCTTTCATTTTTATACTACCCTTTTTTCTCGGAGTTTCCAAAATTCATTAAAATATTTTTTTTTTGTTTCATTTGCGCTCTAGCCATTTATAGGTACAACTTAGTAGTTAACGATCTTTGAATTCTCTCCAAGGTTATTATCAAAAATTTTTGCAAAGAATAACTTACCTGCAACTACCCAAATATTATCATGCAATTTTTTCCAAACTAAGACTCAACCTTAACCACAACAATACATCACGCCCTGTACAAGTTAATTAAGCAGCATTTCTACCTATCAGGTAGATACAGGCGGCTATAAAAGCAGCCGCTCGTGTGCCACAAAAAATATTCTAGTCTTTATAAAGCGAAAGAGCAGTTCAATTAGTTCTTCGCAAAACCTAAGAGATCATTTTGTTAAATATAAAATTTTGAATTATTTCATTCCTTATTAAACTATAAAATGGAATTCAGTACAACGAAGTGCCTGCTGCCATATCACTTATTTATTTACCGCGAAGAACTCAAGCGTCGTCGTATCGATGCACTGGCACTAACCAAAACGAAAATTGATATCACCGATCAGCTGATCACAAAATGTGCTACTAACATTTTGAGTTGCAGTCGGGAGGATATTGAAGCCTATAGCCGCCAAGTACAGTTTAAGGATAAATTGGAGCAGAAATGGCGTACGAAAGAAGAGCAAATTGAGGATATTGAGATGCCCGAGATAGATGAATTTAATTTCGAATTTTTCGATAGTAAAGCGGATATCGGTTTTGAACTGGAGTGGTCTTAAGTTGCGGTTTAACCTATTTAAATAGTTATGTTATAGTCTATATGTTATAAGAAGTTTTAAAGTTAATTGTGTACTTATGAGTATTAAATTCTATAATTTCGAAAAATTTTGTAATATCTGGTCAATATGAGAATCTAGCTATGCCTAATTTTCAAATTAGAAATACAAATTCTACCATTAAAAATATTTGTTATATTAAAGTTAAATTAGTGTTGAAAACTGACTAATAATTTCAACGATGATTTTTGGATCGGCCTTCGTTGTTGTCTTAAAGTTAAGAGTCTATAAATAAATTAATTATAAAGCTTTCTTGCTAAAATATACCGAAACTAGCCCGGACTTTTTAATATTTTCTAAAATTATACCTATTCAGTAATAAAACACTCGATGGATTTGGAAAAGGTAAGCTCGTATTTATGTTTTATGGCCTAGTAAAGTTTTCATTTCCCGGCCTAAGTAGTTTTCAGAAAAGTGGAAAAATACAATAAATGTCTGAGCGAAATTAAAGGTTTCATGGGAAATATTTTCGTAGAATATTTTAACCCATACACTCTCCCGCCTGAGAGGATCATTTAGACTTTACTTCAAGGAACCACCCAAAAAGCAAATTTGTAAGGTCGGAAGAGGATTAAAATGTTCTAGAGAATTCCTCGGAAAATTTTACTAGGGGCCTTCTTATTGGAATTCTTCATATAACCAACGTAAACGTCTTTAAAAATTAAATTTAAAAATTTATATTTTAACTTAGCAGTTGAGAGGGTATATGGAGAATGCATGGACAGAAAGCAAGCGAAAGCCATTGGACAAAGACAGCAAAGACAAAGAGAATGATAACTATAGAGATAAAGACAAAGACAAAGCCGTAGTCAAAGCGACTACAAACACAAAAAGAGAGAAAGATTAAAATTCAGGTTAAGGGGAAGTTGGCGATAAGAGAAGAAGGAAAAGATGACGAGGAATATGAAGATAAAGCTGAGATAAAAGCAAAGAAAAGGGAAAATATAAAGACAAGGAAAAAACTATGAAGATTGAGATGAGAAGGAAGACAAAGAAAAATATTAAGGCAACAATACAGAGATAAAGGTTAATACTAACTAAGTGTCAATTTTCCGCATGCACTATTTTTATTTTTATAAAACCAGTAAAAAATTTGTATATATTAACTTTGTTCACATAACGGTTGTTTGTAACAGGCAAAACGAATTGAGATAGATGTAGACAAATTTATACATAAATGCTCAGAATGAAAAGAGAAGTCGATTAAGCGGTGACTGTCTGCCCGTTCGTCCGTGTACACGATAACTCGAGCAAAAGTTGAGCTGTTGAAAATGGGCGAAATCGGACTGTAACCACGCTCACTTCCCATATAACGGCATTTTCGAAAAATGCAAAAACTACGCTATTTCAGTAAATATCAGATGAAAATTGTTGAAAATTAGTGCGTGAAGTAGAATTTTGGTGCAAAATAATATTATTATGAAATTTTTGGAACAGAGGCGTGACCCCGCCCACTTATGATGAAATACTGTATCTTAGTAGCCGCTTCACCAATCCTTACCAAACTTGGTATGCGCTTTGGCTAGGTTCTAGCAAAAGAAATCGATTGAAAATCTTTGAAATCGGGCAATAGCCACGCCCACCGCCCATATAACGACAATTTACAGAAATACGAAAACGGCAAAAAATTAGTAACTACTGGAGCTAATTCACTCAAAATCGATGATTACAATAACCACTTAGCAGAAAATAACTATATTATAAACTTTTGGATAATGAGCGTGGCGCCGCCGACTTATGACCACAAATGTGTATCTCGGTAGCCGATTTATCAGTTTCTACCAAACTGTTCAACTAGTTTTTTACCTACCACAACTAGTTGAAGATCTGAATTTCTTCCTTGGAACAAATGGTTGACTTTAACATGGCGATGTCCTAGGCATCAGTCAATTATCCGAATCTGCATTTGATTGCAACTACTTTAAAACGCATTAACGCTTAAAGAAATGCAAATAGAGAATGTTTATTTTACAGATGAATTTTCGTGCTGAAATAGTTAATTGCCCACAGTTAGATGATTTTACAACTAATATTGAGCTACTATTTGCAAAGATATGTATCAAAAGTGTAAGCATTTTGTTTATCTCAATGCAGCTGCTAGGGCATTATACATCAATTTGAAATTAGTCGCTGCATAAGTAGAAATAAACTAATTTTTCTGGTGTAATTGGTTGAGCTAAGTACTACGGTAACCAACTTAACGATTTGTACTTAACTTGGTTCAATAATATCATTAAATCTAACTCTGCATATTATCGTAAACGTTTGAAATCGGGTAAACACCCCTACTTATCGTGCAAAGGTAGTTGAGAGAAAGTTGAAACAACGATTTTTGATACCATTGATTTTTGATGGGTATATAAAGTTTGTTTTCGCCCGAACTTATACTTCTTTACTTGTTCTTTTTTTATTTTTCACGACGAATGTTTATCGATTTGGGGCAAGACTAAAAAACCGCCGCTTTCGTTGTCCATGCATGGATGCTAGTCGACGGATTCTCTTACTGAAACGTTGTCTTTCAGGCGTGCAACATTCCCAAGCCAGCACAATCGTTGCATCTTTATGATATGACAGAATTTTCTCTTTCATTCGGTACCCATATTGTTATTCTACATAGTACTGAAGTATTTCATGAGTTTTTAAAAAAATCATATACATATGTACTGAAATTTCAAAGTCCTTTAAAAAGTCCCGACATCAGAGAGAATCATTAGGATCCCAGTTGTACTATACTTAGCCCCTAGTCTCGCGAGTATCTTGAGTTTTTGGGCGTGTAAAATTGACTGTAGGAAAGTGTTTCTACAGCTAGATTTTCGTCCAAAATATAAAAGTCCTTATAAAAGTTTCTGCATTTTACATTAGCAAGAAGAGTACAAAATAAAAGCTTGTAAATATATCTAGTTGTATGTGCATCGTTGTCTCCTTAATTCTTGCAAAAAGCTGAAGCTGCACAAATGTGAGCATAGAAATTGATATTCAAGTGAAAGCAAAATAAATTTGGGTCGTCATCAAGTAGGATTTGCAAGTAACTTTACTAAAAAGTGCACTACCATATGCAAAGCATGAATACACACTCACACACACACACACACACACACACAGAAAAATGGTACCCTGCAAAAATTTGAGGACCAGGTGGTCCATTGGGCCGTGGTTTTAAAGTATGTGCAAAAGGACCAGTTTGCATACCAGTAAATTGTTATGCTAACCTGGACCACTTCAAACGTAAAAAACTGATAAATGTGTTGAACACCACATCTTCGCGGCCGATCGGCAATACGATTCGGTTGCCGAGTGTGCCATAGTCCAAAAGGAGTAGGTGCCTAGGTGGTCCCATGTTATGCAGTGGTGGACCAGGACTTGTCCCATGTTATGCAGCGTTGGACCAGAGGTAGTCAGGTCCAATGACATCGCAATGTTAATGTTACCATATTTTCTCCATATATTTGGACCATTTTGGTTACTAGTGTTGGTTACAAGGTATCGTGGTGCCGTACTAGTATTTAACCTAGTCCCACTTTTTGCAGGGTAGCATGTAAATGTATTCAAAATAAAGCTTTGACAACACGCTTACCCAGCACTGAACAGCCATACTAGGTACGAGCAGCTATTGTAATGCATACTTTTGGGAGTCAACAGCAAGATTATCAAAGAAATCCTATGCCAGAGATAGGATGTAGCTAAAATGGCTGATAGAGGGTAAGAGTTGAGTGAAAAACTGGGTAACTGGGCAAACGATAAAACGTTTAAATGCATCAAAGTGACAAACGGAAATGAAAATGTAAAGCGCACCAAAAAATATGCAACTGAGATAAGAGTTAAAGAGACGGAAGGACACACAGGATTTGCAACTGAGTGCAACGGAAACACGCACATACACAAGCTTATATGGTGGCCATGTGTGCGTGCGGAATAATCTGTGAACGTACCAATGGAAGCGCTTGATAGCGGTTAAGTGTGTAAACACCTTTAGGTATGTACGTACATACATACATATGTCTATATGTATGTATGAAAGTTTATGTGCCACTCACATACAAACTGATTTGTATTGAAACCTGCAGGCAACAGCGCTGCGAGAGTAATTAGCTTGCTATTCTTGAAAACGCCAATGGGGACAAGTATTACATACTAACACACACATACATACATAAGTGTATGGCTATTTTGCATTTCGTTTTGCTGCTGAATGCAGTTGAATGTCATTTTGTTGCATTCGTAGCAGCCCGAAAGGAGTCAAAGTAGCTGCGATAAATCCATTAAATCATTTGATATATAGATATTTTTCCGTACGTATTCTGTTCGGCATTTGACTTGCATTGGTCAACTACATAAACGAGCACCTATTTCCTTTTGTATGAATTTATTCTTGTATACATTTCATTTTCATTTCGTTTAATTTTTGCTTTTATTTCCAATGAATTTTCCACAAAGAGGTATTACGAAATTCCCATTTATCCTTTGTTGAGCTTTGTGCACCTTTTGAAAGGCTTACTGAAATGTATTGTTTCGAATGCAAATGCAAAGTTTAGAAACACAAACAAAATCGAGAAGAACATTGCGAATAAATTTACATTAAAATCTAAGGTGTTCAGGAAGCAAAAAATATATAAATGCAACTAGAATACGTTAGTAAGCATTGATATGGAGTTTTTGGTTATTGTTTTTAGTAAATCTTTGTAATAAATAAAAACTATTATCCGCATGTATGTTAGAAAAACAGAATTTACTTGGCTCATTCCTTTTGTTGTTGTATTGATTACTCGTATTAATGGAACAAGGTTTGTGTGAAAAACTCTGCCGAGAGTTTTCTTTTGTCGAGTGTGCTGAGTATTTTCTTCTATATAAAAATAGATTTTATTCATGCGTTAAATGGAAGAAAACGCAAAAAAAAAATTCTCAAAAATCAAAATTTAATTGGCTACAAAACTGCATACTCAAAATTTGTCGAACAAATCTAGTTTTCGCTGAAAATTTCTTGGTATTTTTTCATTTTCCTGTATGAAATTAAAAAAGAAATGTTTTCTTGTGGTTTTTGCCTTTGAATGAACTAAGAAAAATTCGGTATAAAAAAATAAATAAATAAAATCATGAAAACGCCAAGGTATGCATATTTTTTAAGCCGGTGCTGCTTTTTGTGAAAAGTCAAGGCAAGATAAATTAAAAATGCATCGTTTCAGCAACGATTAGGATATCAAATTGTGGTATATGACTTAGCATAAAGGAAAATAGATGATTTACACAAGTCGTGGATACGTGGCAACTCTTTTATAAAATGCTTGCAAATTAACTTAGTGTAAATATGCGAATAAGAAGAAGAAGAAATATGCAAAACACCTCGATGTAATATTTCAATTAACTAAGGTAAACCTGACTCTTAGAAAAAGTAGCGACTATATTAAAAAAATAATTTGGATAAAAAGCGCTGTTAAAATTATTAAAGTTAATACTTGTACTGTAATGTTTTACAGGAACTCTCATTAAATTGAACTGAAACTTTTAAACTGGTAGCAACGCCTTTCATAAATAAAGCTCACTCCAATCTTTAAACATTTATATTAGCTGGTCAATTAAATTTTGAACATATGAACTGGTGGTAACCCTTTTCACACATATTTTTTAAATAGAGCTATTTAAGCCTTTAACGATATCCACGTAAAACTATTTTAGAACTAAGGTATACGTCTTGATTCCTATATAAAAATATGTTATTTACCTTGTAAACTAAACTGATTTTGAATTTATAAATCGGTGGCAATTCTTTTCAGACGCATTTTCGTAAAAAAGATCTTTGAAAATTTTTCTCGTTTGATCCCCATATAAAAGCATTTTTTATAATTGCATTAAATGGATTTTGAATTTCTAAACAGGCGGTATCCCTCCTAAAAATATAAATAAAGAATAAACAGCCATTTGAAAATACATAGTAGGTATACTAAAATTTTTCAAATAACCTATTAATCGAATTGATTTAAATTTTTTGAGCAAGTGGCAACGGTCTCCAAAAATATTTAAGAAATAAAGCGTATTTAACCCCCTCTTATTTGATAACCATATAAAAATATGTAATTTAACTTGTTAAGTAAATTGGTTTTGAATTCCTTAGTAAGTGGAAATCCTATTAAGTAATATTAATAAAGAAAAAAGCCATCTAAAATACATGGTTTAAACAAATTGTTTTAATAACTTATTAATTAATTAGGTTTTAACTTTTTAAGCATGTAAAAATATATGTATTTTGAACTGACACTAATTAGTAGCTGTATAAACTTTGTTCTTAAATAGTTCTTAAATAACATCTAAATTCATTCAAATATTTCGTAAAGTTAAAAAGGAGCAACAATAATATTATACTCAAATTAAGCTGGTGCTCATTGAAATAAATAGCCTGTAATACATCAATTTAAGTAGAAAAATATTAAGCGTAGGTGGCAATTACATGCTTTTAATAACACATTAATATATAATTACACGCAAAGAAGATTGATTTTCCCGCAAGAGGTATGTAAATAGTGCACTTGTATGTGTATGTATGTACTTATATTTAGTTACTGTAGCAGATGCTGCATAAGGTGAGTGTGGTTTAGAATAAAATTTGTGCTCACAAGTTTTCGTAATCAAGAAATTTTGTTACAAGAAGTGCCGCATGCAATTAACGAATTTGTGCTGCGCGTTGGCTTATAGACTGATTTTGACAGCAGTTTTTCAACTTTCAGTTCAATGAAAATTAGATGAAAAATCTTCAAAGCCAAACGCTGAAAATAAAAAAAAAAACAGAATATATATCGTTTTCCTATTTACCAAAATCACAGTGAATTTGTAGGAGCTGATTTTGAAATCTGTTCATTCAAATGTATAAGCGTTATATATGTACGTCTGTGTTTGTGTGTGTCTGCAATACTAAAAGCACAAAATGTTAACTATTTGTGTCACCATTTTTATTTTGTAACATTGCTACTAAATGTTCGACATGTCAATCGAATTTAGACCATATGTTCGTGCCGTTTTACAAACGTACATATATAACATGTGGCATGTGAGATTGGCCTAAATGCGCCAAGGACATAGAAAAGGTGTTTGCGCTTGATAAATAGGGTTGCCAGTTTTTAGTTGGTGAAGCGTATACATTTTAAAGTTAAAAGCAATATTTTCGCCGAGCTTTTTGTATTTTTCTGTTTTATTTTTTATGTCGAAATCAATATGGAAAATTTCCTAATTTACTTTTGAGCAAAAAATAACCGGTTATATTTTCAGTCATTCTGCAAAATTAAAAATTGGCTTTAAGTGCATTTAATTTCAGATCCAAGATTTCCCAAATTGTTCCGAATTTTTTTATTTATTTATTTATTCGTGTATGAAACAGTGGTTTCTTACAGACTAGTTACAAAGTGAATATATGCAGAACACTAAAACTGTTTTCAAAGACAACCCAAAATGCTCCGAAAATTTCTGAAAGAATACCAAAAAATTTCCAAAATTTCGAAAAAGTTCCGAAATATAAAATACGCAGGTAACTTCCAAAATAAAATCTCTCAAAGTTCCGTTATTAACCCGAAAAGTTCATATACACACAAATAAAAAAAAATAAAAAAAAAAAATGAAAAATAAATTACGAAAAATCCAGAAAGCGCCCAACAAATACTTGGGCATTAAAAATACGGAAAACCACCAAATATTTTATTTCATTATCACTATGACTTTTTGTTTTCAAAATATAAAGATTACCTTTATTTCGAGTTTCTGACATTTATTTATTTTATTTATTTATTTATTTATTTATTTAGTCTACAGAAAAATGTTTTCTTACAGACAGTTGAGATAAAAAGATTTAGAATATTTAAGTATGTGTGATACATTACAGAGTGAAATAATTATAAATATTAACTTGTAAAGATAACAATGATATTCAATAGCAATTTGGGTAGCTGGCGAGGCCTTGTCTCCAGTCTACTTTTGTGTGCGGCGGGCGGAAAGACCTAGTTTCCGCTCCGCCCTGTTTACAGGCCGTTGATCATGGTCGGAAAGGCCGAGCTTCCGATCCATGTTCCCGTAGTCGTTACTTTGTAAGTGAGGCAGGCGGAAAGTCCTAGTTTCCGCTCCACGCTATAGACGAACTGTTGGGCGAGGTCGGAAAGGCCGAGTTTCCGATCCCTGCTCCTATTGTCCTACGCGGTCGCGGAAATATACGAAGCCGTTACAATTGTACTAAGCAGTCATAGATATTGTGTAATTTTTTCGTTCACGGTTGCAGATATTAGTTTATTTAGTTAACTTGTTGAGCAATGTTTTCTTTATTACAAAAAGCGATTCAGATATGTCGATGCAATCATAATGCTTGTTAAAATCTTGGCATAAGCACCGAAAAGCATCATGCATTTCAAAGTTTGATTTACAAATAAATACATAAATTAACAAACAAGTCTAAGTGGTTCGAAGAAGTGGTTCGTATTAAAACGAAAGTTCTCGAAATATTCCGAATTTTTCCGAAGAGATCCCGAAATGCTGCAAGTAAATCTCGAAATATTCCGAAGAAATAACAAAAAATAAGCATGAAAAATTCTGAAAATTTCCAAAAATTTCTCGAAAAGTACTAAAACTTCCCAAAACATTCCGAAGTATCCGAAAAATCCTAAAAATATAATTTAGGAGATATCCAGAAAAATCCCGAAAAAAACTAGAAAATTTTCTAAAAAATCTGAGTAAACACCAAACGTTTCATTTCAATGACACTATGTCTTTTTGATTTCAAAACATAAATGACACTATTATATTTAATTTCTGGGAGAGGTGTTTATTGCAATGAATTAGGAATAATAAAATCCATAGTGTCATATACGATGACCTCAAAATGTGTCTTAGACTGAATAAATGAATTAAAAATTTTAGGATCAACTAGGGAAATGCACTTAAACTTGATCACTGGGCATAGGGGATAGACGGATACGAAAGCTCTAGCAAAAGTAGGAGTACTACTAAACACTTCTATCTCCCTCTAGGCTCTTAGAAAGATATGTGATTTAGGCATGTTCGAATAGACGGATAAAAGGTGGTCACAAAAACGTGGAAGAAGAGTAACCAGAGCCATGTTTGAAATGACTGCAGCAGACTTATGATGGGTCTGATGAGTAGGAAATTTTTTTTTAGGTTACCACGCAGTTGAATTGGGTCTGGTAAGTAGCGATAACTGTGGCAAGTGAGGTTTTTGAAAAAGAAATGGTGAAGCACATAATATGCGATTGTCCTGCGATGACAAGTTTGCGTGTGAAATGATTTGGGGAGGCGTTCCTCGCTAACGTAGAACATGGAACAAAAGAGGGTTTCCTTAAATTTGCTAAGAAACCATAATGGATTTTTGATATAGTGGCCACTTATTCGTCTTGATTGCTCGTTTTGTCTGGTAACACTATAGATGAAAATATCTGTCTATGTAAAGCTTTTATTAGATAGCCATCCTAACCTACCTATCTGCGTTCGAGCACTTCATTGAACGTGGCTTCTTGATGAAAAAGATCTATCGTTGTCGAGTGGCAGACCACGTTGGGAGCCTTCGTTGAAGTAAACCTGATAAGCCTGGCAGGCGCAACGCGCGCCGATTTTTGCAACATGCTTAAAATTGTATAGAATTGTATAACTCGTCTTGCTGGCTTTCCAGCAATCACGCGAATAGACAGATGACTAGGACGTAATCCTCAATTCTTATCTAGCATTTTTGTTGCAAGAGTAGAGAGCCTCAAACTCTCTTCTATTTGATGCTCGATATTAAGTATCCCGCTTAATATTTATTCTAATTATGATCTTGCTTATGATGATTCTTAAAACAATAAATTTATATTGCCGAGATCAATAAGAAACTTATCTAAAATAAGGTTCTTAGAAAAATTTCTTTTCCATTAGGACGGGAGCGTGATTTATGTGGAAACGAACTTCGGTCAAGCCTTGCCAAGTTCGAATGGGTGATAACCCTATTTTGGCGTTGTGTTAAATCTTCAGTGTCTTCTCGTTCAAAACCTCTCAGATGAACTTTAAACAAATTGAAGGCCATAGCGCTGTCCGTCACTGCGTTTTAAACAAACTTAGTTAAAAAGCATACTTATAGTAACTAGTTTCAATCAGACATGCTTCTAAAAAAGAACAGTTGACAAAATAAGAATATTTGGTAAGCAAAAACTACAAATTAAAAACTAAAAATTTGTTTTTACAAATTTGAAATAACTTTGCAGACGCCCTTGGCCAATTGGTATATATTTCATAAAAGTTTTTGTACTTTCCATAACAAACCCCCGCATGAACAACATGTTATTTGCTGCGCAATAAAACTGCATACACATATTGTACATAAGTAGATTTATTGTGTGTTTGCATTCACGTCATACAAATATTTCAAATGTCCGAACAAATTTATGCGAAACTACTCAGTTTGAAATAGCCGTCCAGCCTTTGGCAGTACTTGACTCTAACCAACCAATCAAACAATTGAGCCGCATCGAATTTCATTTGAAAAATTTGTGCAAATATATGCAGAAAAAGGAATAAGAAAAACCGAGATCCCTTTGAAAAAAAAAATCAAAAAAAAAAAATGAAAAAAAATTATATAAAACCATAAACTCAAATTGCAAGCAAAAGCTTCCTGCTCTTATTGCCTAAGCCAATTTTTGTTTCATTTATATGCAATCGTTGCGTTGTTATTCAAAATTTGACTATTGGCATACTAAGCGAGAGATGGCCGCCAGCCTCACTCCCTGCATTGTTTGCAGCCCAAAAGCTTTCTAGTTTTTTGTTGCTTTTAGTTTGGAATTTTTTTATTTCGTCGTCTACGCAAATATTTTGCCAAACTCGATAGCTTCCCAATTTTCAAACTATCGAAGGTTATTTTAAGCGTTTGTTCGGTTTATTATATAGAGTTTTTTTTTTGTGTACGTTTTAAACCCTGTGGATGAATGAGGAGGATTTTTGGTAAGGTGTGGTAAAAGAAAGTTTGCGATTATTATTTTTCTGTTTTTTGAGAAATAAATTCAAGTGGTACACTTCCACGAGCTTATAGAAATCCGCTACTTTTGGAAAAAAAAAAAACTTAACTTAAAAATAACTTGTGGGAAAATGCTAAGCTACAAATTTTGGCATTACAAAAATGTTGAAATCAGTCAATATCTTGCCAGAGATGTAATTTTTAAGCGCCTTTGAAAATCATTATTTTATGAAAAATTGTCAAAATGTGTATATGTAATTTTTAATCAAAGAAAAGGGGCAAAATTCATATGATTTTTAAGAAAAGTTTCAAAATAAGCCTATTTCTAAAAAGTCGGTGTCAGGTGGCATCGATCTCCAAAAAGTGTCAATTTGACACTTTAGTCGCACAACGGTAACACTTATTCAAAGAGAAAGAAACTTTTTTAGAACGAATTCATCATTATTGACTTAGTCAAATCCGCAATTTTTTTTATAAACCTTGTAGTCATTTCTCTATTCCCTTCAAGTAGCTGAAAAATATATCCATTGGGTACAATTACCCTTCCCTCTGCCCAATTTAAGCTTTCTAGTTTTACTTGAAGCTTTCGTTTTTTTTTTGCAGCTGCTGTTTGTTTATTTGCTCAGGTTGGTAAATTTTACTTTCGAGTTTATTGTTATTTTGCTGTTGTTATTCTAAATTTTTGTATTGTTTCCTATGTTTTACCCATTGTGGAAATGCATGTCTATGCGCTATGTGAGCTGTGTATTTGCGTATTTGTGTACGCAAAAATTTGCATAAAGTTCTACTTGGCCAATTGCTGTGCTATTTGAATTCGATATATTGTTTACCTATTTGGATATTGCCATAGCTGAGCTGTTGAAAATAAAGTTAGCCAGCAAGGAGCTCTTAAGTGCGATTACAGAATAGTATATATGCGATTGGCACAACTAAACGGGGGTCTTATTAAAAAAAAAATCTAGAACAAACAGATACGATGAGATGAGGAACAGAAATAAAATTACTGGCATCCTCATCACTCGAAATCCTTTTTTAAGGGGTTAAGGATATTTTGAAAGATATTAAGGGGTTTCAAAAGACATCTTAATCATCGTAGTGTCTTAAAGTTGTAAAATCTCTCAATGCAAAATAACGATTAAAATAGTGGTAATTATATATGTATTTCGTCGTGCCCAATATGTGTAGAGTATATCAGTTCTTTGCACCTTTTGAAGGTTGTGGTTTTCCTGTAGAGACGTATCAAAACCCCGTAGAGTAAAATAGGCGAAACGCAAATCAGTTATATTTCTCTAGTACCAATCACTCCCTTACAGCTGTACCAGGCGTACAGTCCTACGCCTAGATATTTTGCGGACTGCCCCTTGCTTCAGTATCGTGTTGCTTATAACAGCGATGGAATCGGTTACTAGAAGAACTTAATTTTTTACTGATTTTACCAATGCCTGCTTGGCTGACATGGGTCCCACTAACCTTATCGTTGCTCAGATTTTTCCTAGGAATGAAGTGAATAGATTGCAGTGAACTCTTGCATGGATGGTTCGAAACTTGATACACGGATTGGCGAGCGTGTCATCTGCTAGGAGCTTTCCCTAAACAACCAGTCTGCGAGTGCCTAATCTCCCGTAAATTTGGTGGTAGATTTTCGGGCGATTTCACCGGACACCTACGGTTAATTGTTGGAAAATTATAATACATGCAATTGAAATATACTTCTGGCGCAGTGTAAAGTAGAGGCAGTTGAGAGATCTCCTTGATGTTGTGACTAAAAATCCCAGCTGATTATTACTGCCGTACTTGCTTGGGTGATGGCCCAACTTTTTAGAGAGTCGGTTTATATTTGAAGCAATTTTGCCATTCTAGTGCTTTGTGACACTGTCTATTTACTTGAAAAATTGCGTAGCAAATCCTTTACATTTTGAACATTCTGAAAACATATTGAGAACATTAACAAAGTATTACTTCAATACAATATGTCCATATAACTTAATTGGCTTTTACATGCGCTTTAAAACAGATATTTCGAACATTAAACAGAGAAAAGAATTTTATTTAGTTAGAATACATATATTTAAAAAAACAATCAAACTGAAATTCAATATGTGTGGCGTATTGTAGGCAATCGGTTATCAAAAAAAAAAAAAATAAACGAGTGAATAATGGCAAGTAAATCCACTCAAATTTATTGCTATTTAAGAAAACCACACGAAGACTAATATATTCACATGTATGAAAGAATGTATGTTTGCAAGAAATATTTGCTCAAACAATAGAATTTCAAAATAAAATCAAAAGCATGCCTAAATACGTATTTCTTTCTCTTTTATGAAATCCAAAATCCAGTGTTTAAAGATTGTAACCATTTTTATTTTTTTTTTGCAAAACAAGCGTAGATGAGGAGCGTATGAGCCTTACAAGCAAAACATGAATAAATCCTAGTACTGCTTACTCACTTGTATTGGCATAAAATTTACAAGAAATACTCGGATATGCATAAATTCCATTGCATTGACTTACTCGTAATCACTGTATGAATTTCTGAGTTGTTTGATATATATACGTATGTACATAGAAGTTACTCATACGCCACGTTGGTTGCCTGGTGTTGTGCAGTAGACATGCATAGCACGTAAAAATGTATAATATTTTGCCACAAATTGTGGCCAAATTGTTAATAATTTCATTTCTGCTTGGTCAAGCGATAGGAAGAGTCTATGGTAAAATTCATAGCACGCCTTTGACTTAATATAAAGATGTAGGAGTAGATATCCGCTTGAAGCAAATATTTTAGTATTGGAAACGAAGTTATATGGATAGATAGAATCTTGTGCTTTTAAAACACAATTATTTTGCAATAAACTTTTACATAATAAGGAAAATTAGTTAAATACAGCTTTTGAGAAATACTCGCATAAAAATACTCTCGTAATAAATCATAAAATATCTATAAAAAAACAAATATAGGCGATGATAGGACTCGAGTTCCCAATGTGCCACCCCAAAAGAATGGTATCAGTAATATAATCAGTTTTAATGTACATAAGAACTTGACATGACTCTTGGTAGGTGAAAAACTGAGCATAAATTGTTTGTCACTTAAAAACTTAAATTTTCGGACATGTAAAAAAATCTTGGTTAATTAAAAAATTATATGAAATCTTGGCATAATTTGTAGGTAACTGAAAAATCGGAGAACTATTTTTAGTCTTTTAAAAATTGTACATATATTTTTTATATCATTTAAAATTTGACATACAACTTTGCTCACTTTAAAAATAGATATATAATTTCTTCAGATAAAAATTGGTTTAAAGTTTTCCACGCATTTAAAAACTCGACATAAATTTTGGTAAAAATACTCGACATTAAATGTGAAAAACTTACAAACTAGACATACATTTCAAAAAGCGGACATAAAGTTTTTGTCGTGTAAGAACCCTACATAAAGTTTTGATACATTAAAAACTTGATATAATTCTTGAAATAGACATACATTTTTTATCATTTAAAAATTGGACATACATTTTGTTAATTTAGAAACTGCATATAAATTTATCGCTCCGCAAAGAATTTCGCTAGATATTAAATTTTTGTAATTTGCCAACTAGACATAAATATTTGGTATATCAAAAAGCGGACATGAATTTTTTGTCATGTAAGAACCCTACATAAAGTTTTGATAAATTAAAAACTGGATATAATTCTTGACATACATTTTTATCATTTAAAAATTGGACATACATTTTGTTAATTTAGAAACTGCATATAAATTTGTCGCTATTTAAAAGCTCAGCAAAAAATTTTGTTTGATATTAAATTTTTGTAATTTTTTTTTATAATTTTATGATTTTTGTCATATAAAATGTCGACATACAGTTTTGAAAGACTAAAGACCAAATATAATTTTTGAATTGGACAGTAATTTTTTAGTATTTACATACATTTTTAGTATTTGTTTGAAGAACTCGATATAAATTTGTGGTTGCTTAAAAACTCCGCAAAAAATTAAAGACATAAAGTTTTGAAAGACTAAAAACAGAATACATTTTTGAAATTGAAATATAATTTTTATCATTTAATAAAAAAATTTTTTGGTTAAGAAACTAAATACAAATTTTTCGTTATTTAAATACTAAGTATACAATTTTGCACATTTAAAAACTGGCCATAATTCGTTGTTAATTTTAAAAGTGGTAACAAATTTTTTATTATTTATAAATTGTACATAATTTGTTTTTTAATTTAAAAACTTGCCATACATTGTTAGTAACCAAGAATTTGGGTATAGAATCTTGAAAACTTACAAACTACATAGACATAGATTTTGACTACTTAAAAACTTTAAATTATTCTTTGGTAATTTATAAATTTGGAAATGATTTTTGAATGTTTAGCGCAGGAAATATTTTTTAGCCATTGAAAAAGTGGGCACACATTTTTCGTAAATTATAAACTGGACAAATTTTTTTGGCCACTTAGAAGTTCGACATAGTTTTTGTTCAATAATATTTGCCCATTTAAAAACTAGACACTAATTTTCGTTCATTCAAAACTGACATGGTTTTTTGGCAACCTAAAATCATGGCATACATTTTTGGATATTTTAAAATTGAACAAAAATATTTAGTAACTTAAAATTTATTTAGTCATAATTTATTTGTTATTTTTTCCATATATACATCTGTATGCTAAGTTTAAAAATTAACAAAAATATATGTGCGGTTTTTAAAATACCATAAATTTATGTAAAGTTTTTGCACCAACACAATTTTTATAATCAGTTTTTAAAACTTAAAAATTATGTCTAATTTCAAGTGAACATAGAATGCATGCCTAGATTTTAAATTGCCAAAATTTATGTCCAGTTTCTTAATAACCAATAAGTTGTTGATTTTAAATGAACCAAAATGCCTGCCGTCGTTGTGTCGGTTTTAAATGAAACAAAATCCGTGTCCATATTTTACATGGCCAGAAATTATATCCAAATTTTTAAGTACCAAAAAACAGAGTCCTGTTAGTAAATAACCAAAAATTCGGTACAGTTTTTAAGTGAATAGAAATTTATATTTAGCTCTAAATTATTTGCCGTTTTTATGTGACCAAAAAATTATGTAACATTTTCAATCTAATAAAAATATATCTACAGTTTTCTAATTACAAAAAATTCTTGACCAACTTTTCGCTGAAGCGCCCAAATAAGCAAAGAAAAGCGTGCAAGGCAAAGCCATATAACTTGTAATAAAGGAAATAGTCATTTAGCTAAAGTAAAATAATGTTTTGAGTGGATGAGCAAATAATTTCGATATGAAATTGATTTTTGTGGAAAGCTTACGAAATATTTACAAAATACTGGAAGATAATAAAACTAAGTATGAATAACTAGGTCAACCAATATGTCAACAATATTGGTACTACACTCCAAGGATGAAATAAAATAAAATATGACAAAAGGAACTTAATATTTGTAAAAGAAAAAAATAAATAAAATAATAAAACTCTGTTGCGAAAGGTAACCCCTTTTATGCTGAATAAAGTAATAATAGGAAAATGTCAAGGAGAATATGAGAAATATTTCACACGTTAGGTAGAATTTACAAATGTGTTAGCCTACTTTTGAGCGCATAGTTACATGCCAATGCAAGGTGTGGGTGTAAGTGCAATAGCAAATATCTATCCTAATACGGAAAATCTTGTATGAGTAAATATTTTCTAAGCAGCTCCAACGTCAACTGATATCTACCCTCTTTTCATCTTCCGTGTGTGTGTGTGCTCAGCTCTCTACAGCTGCATAACTGCATTGCAGTGCTGTGTGCCGTGTGTCGTGTGCGTGTGTGTGTGTGTGTGTGTGCAGCGCCCGTAAATATGCTAATACAATTTCGAAACTCAGTAGATATTAGGTTACTGCTTGAACATACATATGTGTGTGATGCATTGGAAACTATATTTATATGTATATAAGTGAATAGAGTACTTACCTTTCGAAGGATATTAATTTCGATAACTTTGTTGACGCCTGTAGTCATAAAGTTTTATATGTTTACACAAACAAATTTGCATGTAAACAAGTGAAGTTGAAAGCTTTGATGATGTAATAACAAAAAAAAATATATTAAAAATGAAATACAGCAACTCTCTCAAAGAAGTATTTTTTCAGGATTATTTGAAAGAAATGAATATTTTTGAATATTGTAAGCTATTATGTAAATTGGGATATCATTTGTGCATAGGTGGAATATTGAGTATGACACGAGACGGAAGATGTAAAAAAAACGCTCTAACGTACGCCTTTGCCCATATAGTACGTATGTATTTATGTATATGGTTAATGTGAGGAAAGTAAAAATACTTATTTATTGTTAAAATAAAGTTAATGCAATTTTGGTTCTCAAATTTCAAGTTTGTTTTTGTGCAATCATAACCCACCTGTAACACACACATACACACATACGTATTTATACCAAGGTATGTATGTACACATAAACGAAAATAAGAGTTCATAAGAAGCAAAGCAAGTGCTCCCATTTTATTCGTTTCTTTTATATGTAAATTCTTCCCAATCCCTTAGTACAAGTAAAATGCAAAATTTTATGCGAATGGTTTCTATGGTATTTTTTATTCTCTTTGTGTTTTGCCGTAGCTTTTATTTTGCTTCTTACTTTTAAGATTTCCACCTTTTCTACTCTGCATAGGTGTTGCTTGCATGCATGTACTATTTACACGTATTTGAATATTTGCTTATGTAAATTCCTTGTAAGGAGTTGTACATTTGCAATACTGCCGGATTAAAGGCATAGCGATAAACGATATTTACTAAATCTTATAAAATCTGGCAAACAAACAAAAAAAAACTTTAAGATTTGGGGTGAACAAAAGAGTTCAAGTATCTGAATACACTTGCTGTAGGAAGAGTAAGGCATTGATTCTAGAGCAAAATAGAAACGCACTTATAAAGGTGGAGTGTATGATTTAGAGAAATTTTTTGGCGAGAAGTACGGTTACGATAAGCGTCGAGTGGACCACTAGATTGAGCTCAGAGATGTTCAGTCTGATTAGGATTATACAACAGAATATGAAAGCAAGTGGATGAAGTGAAAGCGAAAGGTAGGGCAAAAGCCTTGTATTGAAGTTCGGGATTAAATTCGGGGTCTCGGCAATCTTGCGAAGAAATCACCTAATGCTACATTTGAATTTTTAGCGAGATGCTTTTAATCTGCTTTACGGCATACGATCCAGAATGCTCCTTTTCACTAGCTAACTCTATCTTTCAGGCCTAGGTGCAGCCACCGGATTATATTTGAGGGGGAAACCAAAAAATCGATCCACATTACACTCGGATAGCAGAGCGGCGCTCCTCGATCTTAAAGCGCATCAGGCCATCTCACAGCTGGTGTGGGATTACTTTTAGATTTTAATACATACTCATCGCCTTAAAGAACCGGCTATACCTCATATAAGTATCTGCTTCATACCGTCGCCAGCCCAGTTACAGTCAAAGAGAAGAACCATGCGAAAACGAGCTAGCGAATAAAAAGGAGAAATTTCCATGACGCGACCCGGTAGTAGTGAGACGCTATAGAAATTTTAAATTTCTAGGGGTCAATTTAGAACCTAACTTTTCAGACTTTGCCATTCTTTTATTGGACTCAAAAAAAAAAACCGAAAAAGGAACAGTTAGGCTACAGAGGTAACATAAAAAAAACTATATATTGAGAGAATTAAAATTTAAAAAATATTCTCTTAAAAATTGTTTACCATGCATCACTCAAATTACGAAAGAAACCAGTCAGAAGTGAGCTTCAGTGTCAGCATGCCGAAAATTACGTGAATTCCATTTTTGTGCATGCATTTCTACATCGACAATGAATCACTTTATGTTTCTTGCAATTTGCTGCAATTCGCTGTCATTTCCTCTGCAATTTGTATGACGCGCTGTGCGTTGCTTGTTTGCTTGCTTGCCTGCATGCTGTCGCCGTAATTGCAGTTCCTTTGAAATACCTTTTAGCTTTGCTTTACGATTCTATACGATTCATTTCACTTTCACAACTTCCGTCTTTCGTATTTTCTCGCTCGCTTCCTTTGATTCACTAGCAGCAGCTATGTATGCCGGCATTTGTAGAGCCAACTACAAACAGCACGCAATGCCCACCTGCAGCGTCACAACTGCGTTTTTATTTGTTATTCCCTATGAAAACTTACCTTTGACCTGTCGTGGAAATTATTTATTTTATTTTTTTTATTTTCTTGTGTGAATTCCCATGCTGCCTGCTGATGCTGATTTACTCGTATATACAGTTCTAGATGCAAGTATGAATGTATGCTTGGATATACATACATATGTATGCAGTAAGTATGTATGCATGTTAGGTCCTTTCATGTGTGCGTAAATGCTTTATTGCAAGAGTGTTGCAATGTCGTCGTCGATTTTTATTTGCAGTCATATGCCTGCAGTTAATTGGCAATCAGCAACGTTTACAGTTAAGTGCTGCATGCGGAGTGAAAGCGACATACCGCTGGTTAAAATAATTGTCATCAAATTGAACTGAATGGGACTGATGGATGTGGTATAAAAATGAGCTGCTGGAGTAAAAGTGTTTTCAATACATATGTATGTGTATGTATGTACATATGCAGAAATTTTTGAAAATTTCAAAAAATTCCAAAGCAAAAGGAAATATACAGTGACGAACAAAAGTATTGGCACAGTAGAGTTTCACAATATATGCAAAGTTTTTCATTCTAATTTATTTTCGATAGTTTTTTATAAAAATATAGTTCATACTACACCAAAAAATATAAGAATATAATCTCTAAACTTTATGCAAAGTTCTGGAAAACGCAATAAATTTGCATACTAATTTGCAACTTTTTTCACGCAGGTTTTTCCACAAAAGGTATATCCGACAATTATTTTTTTGTATGGAGAAAATGAGCAACACTCTCCACTAAAAAATTTACCAAAAATCATCGCGATTTTCTGGCAAATTCACGCACCGCAGCGGCCGCCAAATTAATATTAGGTTATTTGAAAAGTCTCTGTGCGGATTTTCGCACTATGTGGTATTGGTGTCTATACATCTGGTTACACTAATCTACATGCGCCCAATCGGCAAGCGTTTGAAAGGTGACATTTCGGGTTACTTTTGTGTGGCACAGATAATTCTGTAATTCGTCCCTCGTGCAAAACGTATATTGATTTGAAAACAACTGAAATGTATGAAGGGGACAGGGACTCCATCGCCGAGTACTGTCGTTCACCCCGGTGGACAAGAGTCTATTTGCGCCCACAACCCGATGGCACAAAAGGTGGAAGCATCCTAGGATCTCTTCTGTAAGCACATGGAGTGTACAGATAAGCGCTGCCCTCACGCTTCCAGCGCTTTAGACTTACGCAACCTTCGGGATGTAAACAATGACTCGGACCGCTAACTTGTTGCAGCCAAGAACCAGCCCGTCTCTGTGCAGTAAAAAATGTGCGCCCAGTGCAAGGAAACCTCAACTTCGAAATGCTACAGTTGCAACAGACGGCTAATGCATTCGCCACTCGACTCTCACATATGCTTTCAGAGAGCACTCACCAAAAACCGACATATGCGAGCAGTGGAACTTTCCCGCCAATTACGTACCGTCGCCAAAGAAGTAGTCGCATCTGAGTGAGCCCGAAAGAACAACTGGTACGATGAGGGTGTCAGAAAGCTGCAGTAAAAAAATATTGTGCCTACAGGATCACGCTGCGATCGGGTACGGTTGTATACTATCACAGTAATCTTTTCAGGAGCCCCTTTTGCCTTTTTTTGAGGCATTTTTAAATTTCTTCAGGGCTGCCTTGTATGCAGTCCAAGCACCATCGCGCTTTGCCGCATTAAAGAGTTCCTGCTTTCCTTCCTTATAGAGGCGATTTCTTTGCTCCAGCAGAGTAGCCTCTTTTATCGTGGAGGAAGCACAAGTGGGCAGGAAGAAGAGAAGACGGAATTAAAGTCATCGGTAATGCAATCAACGGCTTTACCAATATGTTCCGATGAGCTTAACTCACCGAGAGAAGCGACGTTTGGAATAGAAGGCCCGCTTCACCAACCTAGCTTACTGAGAGAAGCGTTATTGAGCAGATATCCCGAGAGTACATGCCGGGGCCGGAATTTCAAAGGAGATTACAAATGAGAGATACATATGATGGGAGAACGAATGGTCGTTCAGTATCACCCACTCCCTAATACTCTCAAAGAAAGAGCTAGACGTTAAAGTAATATCTAATACCTCCTTCCTATTTGAGGTGACAAAAGTGGGTTTATCACCAATATTACAGATGACAAGATTATATATGTATGTAATAGTATAAAATGAAGAGACAACTCACCTCTGGGGCTAATTTCGGTAGAACCCAATCCCGCGTGATGCGCATTTGCGTTGGCCCCATAACAATGGGAAACTTCTTCGAATTAGCCTCTTTCAACAGGCACATTAATCGAGCGCAGGGCAATTTTGGCGATCGTAGGTCGTGCAGGTACTGACCAGCCAGAGTTTCGTGGATTGGCGTATCTTCATTGCTGAACTGTGTGAAGTCGCGCCGACCGTTCATCAGCGCAGGAAACTAATTTGATGCGGCGTTGGTAGAGACCGTCGTCGCGGACAGTTGGCGTAGGGCCAGGATTTTTCCGGAAAATCTTCTTGTACCTCCGGCAAAGATCCACCAGGATGGACCTCCAGTTGTTGCCCGTCAGGATTCCTTCCGGGTACCCCCTATCCATAACTGCCAGCATCAAGTGATCCTTGGCTACATCGTTGAAAACCCTCAGAGTCCGTAGAGGGTTAAGAGCAGCAGAGTCCGTTGTCCTCTTATGAGAAGCATCTATATTGTCTGCTGACCGCTGCAACCTGGGAAGCCTTTGCGTTCAGCCGACTTCGTGCCCTCAATGAGCTTGCGGTCAGTAGTACTGTCCGTGCAGGACTTCCGGGTGCCACTATCGCCTTCACCCGGGGCCCCTTTGGAACTTCACTCAAGGGGTATACTCGCATATTCCTGGGATATAGACGACTGACATGATAGATCAATTGGCTGTGCAGGCTCCGCTTGCAACCCAGACGCCATTTGCCCACTACCCACCAGGGAGCTGTTGATGCTGACGCCGGGTGGAAAATACTGTTGAGTGAGCCGGTAAGGCTTCTCCGGGACCGATCTAGTGGCTATCAAAGATATCGTTTACAGACAGACTTTAATGGCGTGTACGCAGGCGGCATTTTTACCCGTGCAGGGATCCGGAACTATCTTGTTTTGTTCATAATCAACTGGTTCTTTGGTCGCCTACTGAGCCGAGACCGAGAACGGGCAGCCTTGGCAGAGCCCCGGGCTGGGGTAAGTCTACCGTTACACCCGGAGGTACCGTTAGAATACAGTCGAAAAGCCCCTGACTGCCAACCAACCAATGGACACGGTGACGCATGACATCTAGGATTAAGGGGCATTTTATAAACACCGCCTGGTACCCCCTAGAAATAGCCTAAGCATGCCCACCCCAGCCTCCCTAGGGCAAGCCCGTACGGCCTGCCACCAGACCTAGGCGAGGCAGGAGAGTTTATACCCCAGCCCCACCCGCATGCACCACTGCGACATAGGAACAAGCCTACTTTGCCACGATGCCCATTGCTTAGTCGGCACCCACTTGGAGGATATATCTAAGAGGATTTTCGCCAACCAATAATTTAAGTTGCTTTGACTCATCTCATAATTTGTAGGCATTTTAAAATTGCCTAACTGTGCTCCAATATATTTATTGCTTATTATTTTTATTTGATTACATAACTTTCCCCCGTGACGTACTGTAGAGCCGCTTGCTGAGCATATGGCCGGCAGCAATCTTCGAAAGCTAAAGTATCCATCTCAGCTGCAGCTGCTTTAGTTCAATTAATAAACGCGAATGGATGCTCAAACAAAGCTTCTCAAATCCCTAAATTCGAAATATTCATTCTTGAAATTAAACCAGCCATATTTTGTTTGAAGTCATACCATATTTTATTTTCCTTTTTTTCTATTATAAATTTTCCTTTATCCTCAAATTTGTGTTTGCTAGCAACTGGCAGCTTTAAAGGCACCCAAGCACACAAACTTTACCTGGGGAAAACCAGCTGGCTGACATAATTTGCAAAATTTGCTTATACCTTTATTAGAGATGTACATATTTTTGTAATAACTTTGTTTGTGTATGCCTTGTTAACAAAAAATGTTAGTTAGTATGTACATAGCTAGATACAGGTAATCGTATTTGAGCATAGCAACTTAGTTGGTGCAACACAGCAGCTTCAAAGCAATATTTTCAGCGAAAGGGCCAGCGCCCAACAAATGCTGACTACTCACCTAGGAGTTTATATACATACATACGCACTTGTATATATGTATATGTAAATGTAGTTATGTATTTGTTTTACACAACTAGTACATTAGTCGGAAATTCTATTCATTCATTTTGACCTTGTTACTTAGCAAATACAATTTAATGCAAATTGTTGCAAAAACATGTCTAAAGTGGGCGGCAAAGCAACAGCGGCGGCTAAAACGCGCTACAAAGTCGTGCATATGTATTGAAGTGAAAGGTACTTCCACTTAGCCGGCAAGGGAGGAGCGCATGTCAAACGGTGACTGTCTACGCCCTCTTCACTCCGGCGATTGTCTACGTGAATGGTTCGTTGGTTGTTTAGCTGCGTGGCTGGCAGGCTGCTTGTTGGTTCTCGTTGGCAGTTATTTCTGTTCGCTTAGCGTCAGTCACTCGCTCTCGGCGTTGATTGCCCATCCGCCAGCCTGACCCAAAGACTGCCTGACTGAGTGACTGCTATTTACGAGGTGTGTTAAAGCACTTTGAAGGTGTGTCGGATACACTTCGTTGCTTCGTTCCGCTTGTCCTGATTTCCATTTGCATTTGGAAAGCTGGGGATGCTGATGTTGGCTATGGTGGTAGTCGCTGTCATATGGATGCTTTGATGCTGCTGCTAATGGGATTTGTGTTGTTGAGTTTTTGGCAGCGTAACGCAGTGTGGGCTGGATGTGGGTAATTTTATGTGTGTACACGGTCAAAAGAGGCAATTTTGAAGGTACGACGAAGCTTTTATTAACATCTTTTGAAGATTGGAATATCGCAAGCGTTAAATGTAGGTGCGGTCTGGTGCGTAGCGGAACTAACTATCGAATATATTTACTGTGTTAAACATAGCAAGATACTGGGAGTGGTGATGGTAATGATATTGGTAATGGTAATTGTAATGGTAATGGTAATATTATTATTAGTGTTAATTGCATTGGTAATGGAAATGGTAATGGTATTGGTAATGCTAATGCTAATTTTATAAATGTGTTTATAGTAATGGTAATATTGGTAGGGGTAATTAAAATGGTAATGGTAATGACAGTTATAATGGTAATTTTAATAATAGTGGTATGGTAAATCTCAGTGTTAATTTTAATGGTAATGGTAATGGTAATGGTAATGCTAATGCTTATTGTTATAATTATGGTTATGGTAATGGTAATAGTGATGGTAATGATAATAGTAGTGGTAACTAAAATGGTAATGGTAATGGTAATAACAATCATAGTGGTTATGGTGATGGCAATGGGCATAGTAATGGTGGTAATGGTAACAATAATGATAATGGGAATGGTGATTGCAATAGGAATAGTAATGGTGGTAACGATAGCAGAAATGGTAGTGTTAATTGTAATGGTAATGGTAATGGTAATCATATCAGTAATGGAAATAGTAATGACAATGGTAATGGTAATGTTAAAGATAATGATAATGGCAATGGTAATAATAATAATAGCAGTGCTAATGTTAATGGTACTTGTAATGGTAAAGCTAGTGCAAGCCTAAATGATAATGCTAATAGCTCTACAAATGGCTATTGCTATTGGAATTAACATGGCAATAATAATGGTAATTCGAATCTAATGCTAATAATTTAAACTCTCAAAAGCATATTATTTGGTAGCCTAAGTTTATGAATGCCCTCGAATTTTGCTTAATTCCTATAAGTTATCAATTATTTTAGGTCAAATGTAAAGCTTTCCAGCCTAATGCTCTTTCGTCGTGTACTCGCAAAATTACACTTAATCTATTTTATTAGCCAACTATCCACTAACTCGTAAATCTAAAAATCAGCATAAATCCTTTTTACCTCAATGGCGCTCTAAGGATTTACTCATATATTTTCCAAGCCTTTTAATACATTCATAGGCCTAGCCGTTGAAACATATATCAGTGTCACCTTAACGCATACGAAAATTGTTGAATATAATTGAAAGGATTCGCCCAGTGCTCTTCGTAGAAGGTCCAGAATATGTCAATTGCATTAGCATAACAGGCACTACCATCGCAGAGGGCAGCTAAATCAATGTCACATAAAGCCTTTAAATTTGCCACATAATAGTGTAAACCTTTTGCGTAAATGGTATTCTTCTTTTTGCTCTCTTTGGCTACTGCAAAGTTTACTTTTGCGCATCCTTTTAACTCGTTTATTCTGAAATTTTATTAACATATATCACTCCTTCCTTTGGAGTCTCTATTGTATAGTTTCTATGCTTTTACTCGTACTAAGTAGAAGCAATGATCCTCTGGGGTCAAGTTGATTTGCGAAAATTATCGGATTATGGCGTAAGTGGGAAATGTTTAAAAGGATTTGTCAAAGAAACCTTTTATGAAATACTCGTCTAGGTCAAATTTTATGGCAGCAAATTATGTGCAATTTTTTCGTGATTGGGTTGAGTGGAGGTTATTTCGCATGTGTGAATTTTACTTTACATACAAAGGCAACATTTGGTGTACATGCTTATAAGTACAGGGTGTTCTGATTTTAAAGAGCGAATGCTATGGAAATTGAAATGTTAAGACAATATTTTATTTAGGGGAAAGAAATAAAGTGGCATTGGGTAGTCTCTCTCAAATGCAGTACCGATATGTCCGTCTATCCGTCTGTTTATATGCAATCTAGTCTCTCAGTTTTCGAGATATCCGGATAGAATTTGGTAAGTGCGCGCATTTTTATAATGTATTTTTATAAGGTATTAATCATTTGTCTAAACCTGAAGAATCGGACCACTATAACATATATGTAGCGCCCATACAACTGATTGTTCAGATATGCGATTTTTTGTTATAACTCCTCCATTTATGCAGCTGGGAACTTGAAATTTCGCAGTATTTTCACTCCTTATCAACAGAAATTTTATAGTGTAATGAACAATTATCGGATCACTACAACCTATTTATATATTGCCCCCATAAAACTTATTGTTCAGATATGGGATTTTACTGTAAAACTCCTTTATTTGGACAGCTAAAACTGATAAATTTCGTAAGCTATTTAATAAATAATAACACAGCAGTGAAAATCACTTAGAATGGTGCTACATAAGGCATATCTTCCATACCTCTGCTTGTGTAGCTATGATTTTTTATATATGTATTTAACTCCTCCATATAAGTGTAAGCTGTGAATATATATATTTTTTCGAATGAAGTAATATGTTTAAGTAAAATTTTCAGATGTTCATGAAAGATACGAAGCCTTGGGCACAGCCGAAGACAGCGCTGCTATCATTTGTTTTTCCATCATAAAAGGCCACAAATTCAATAAAAATGTCGAAGAAAATTAAAATATTACAAAAAATGTGCGTGTTAAAATATCTTGGGAAATTGGTCTGATCTGGAACAACGGTACAAAAATCATCAATCAAATCAAAACTAAAAAAATCATCATGGATCAGATTTAAAAATGAAATAAAGCAAATTTTGCGTTATTGCTGTTTGTGTTTTTTCACTCCCGGTAATATTTATTTTCAAAAGCTATGTACATATGTATAGTGAAATCATAACCTACCTGTTAATGAAGTTCGTAAAATACAACACCGCTCTTAAAAATAATACTTAATTCTTTAGCTGCTAAAATTATTTTAAATATTATTTCGATTGAATGAAAAGCAACAAAAAATTAAGTCTCCTTACGTCTGTGTACACATATTTGAACATAAATAAAAACAACATCCCTATCGCACTTCAATTTCTTTTAAAAACGTACTTAAAGATAGCATGCCACAACTTTGATTGACATATGAGACTACATGGGTATTTACGCATTCCTCTTGAGAGTTTTCAAACTTACTTATGGGCTACAGCGGAATTTACTTTGGTTTTTGGGTTTCCTTTTAAAACACTTTAACCACTTGAAAAATTCGCAAAGATTCACTAAAAAATTTAACCTCAAAACTTTCGTGAACCTTGTTGCTTTTATACTTAAATATCTTCAGGCCGCTTTGTAGATTTCTTCACCATCACCCAGATGAAATTCACAATGCGATATCAAATATAATACGTTTTTAAGTGATTTTATTTAACGCAACAATACCCATCAATGTGTGGTTGCCATTTCATGCTGCAGCACAGGAAAGGGAATTCGGTGCCAGCAACGCCTAAAAAGCCAAATAATTTTACCAAAAATATATATGTATGTCTTTAGAGGAAAGGAAAATAAATGCTAACGGTGTGTAGAAATTTGTAGAGAGCAGAGCAAGTAAAAAGAAAAGTCAAACAAAAGGAAAGAAATGTGACAGACGTCAGCCCACATAATGACTTCCTGAGGAGTAGCTCGAGCGAAAAGCTAAAACGAAAATAAATATGATGGCGGAAAAATAAAGAAAAAACTGTAAAAAGAACAAAAGACGAGAAAAATAATAAACGAAAAAATACAAAGCAAATAAAAAAAATGTCCCCCAAAAGAAAGTCAGTGAAATAAAGTTATAATAAAAAGGCGGCGTTGATGCGAGTGTTAAGCTGGACGCGGCGAAACAAAAGCGAAATATATAGGCTCATATGAAAAATAAAACACATATACATACATTAGGGGGTCTATAAAATATCAACATCTAAATTTTGTAGAATTCAAGACATTCTTGAAAATTTAAAAAGTAAATTTAAAAAATTTATTTTTTTTAAATCGCAAATATTTTTACTTACAATATATTTACTTACTTTCATAAACATATTCTCACATATATGTTAGATAAATATTAAATACCCGTATATATTAACTTATATACCCAGTGGCGGATTTACTATAAAGGCAACATAGGCAGGACCCTAGGGCGGAAAAATTTAGGGGCGGGAAAATTTGAGTTGAAAAAAATTATTTTTTTCAAGTCAGCTGCACTGAAAGCAGAATTTGTGTTTGTACATTCATTCAGACATACATTTGAGATAAAGTTACGCAATCAGAAAATAGGACAACGCTGTTAGGTATTTTTGATATTATTTAAATGATAATATTTAAAAATACCAATTTAGTATTTTTGAGATTATTACTTATCAAGTGAAAAAACCTTGTTGATGATGACTTTCTTTAAAAGTTGAAAACCTTTACTCAAAGCAAATACCACTTTTTCGTCTTAAATTGTAATAAAAGTATAGTAGATAACATAAATTTGAATGTTTGAATCGTTCCAAAACTGGTACTTTTACCTTAAAATATTTTTCTTATCGGAAAAAGGGCGGCAAATTCTGAATTGCTTAGGGGTGACAAATATTCAAATCCGCCACTATATATACCCACTTGAATTTATGCATACTATAAATATTTTGTGGAAAATTTCAAAAAGCTAAGCCGAACACTCACTAGGCCAACATGCAATAAAATTCGTTAAGAAAATGTTTAAAATTATGTCAGAAATAATTAAAATTACGTCGAAGTGGAAAATTTGTATAGCTTAAAACTATGTATAAATTAAGAGAAAAATTGTGGTAAGAGGGCTAAGATATGAAAAGAATTTTTTAATTTAAAATTTATCGAGCAAAAAATGTAGTTATTACATACATTTTTTCATATGCAGCAGTTGTTGTGTAGAGTTTATAACACTAAGCGACAATTTTATGGCAACTCAAAGCAGCCGGGACTTTGGCTCGTATTTTTATTTTATGACATGCTAAAGTTTTCATGGCCATCATTTTTTTATTTAATTTTTAGAGACTTTTACGTCGGCGCCATGAATTTTTTGCATGAGAAGACCGCTAGTAAAATTTTCCGAAGAATAATTTTCTAGAACAATTTAATTACCCTGCAACCTTCTAAATTTGCTTTTTGAGTGGTTTCTTTAATTAAGGTCGAAACGACTGATTCAGGCGGGAGCTGATGGGTTAAAATATTCTACGAAAGTATTTCCTATGAAATTTTACCAAATACATCTTAACTTTTAATTTCACTCAGACATTTATTTTAACCATTTTTTTAGCATTTTTGAAAACTTCTTAGGTAGGGACGCCAAAATCTTAGTAAGTCACAAAATAAAAATATGAGCTTACCTTTGCAAAACCATCGATTTTTTATTACTGGACATTTTTTTACATACTTTCAGAAAATGATAACAAACTTCGGGCTGGTTTTGGTTGCCGCACAATATAACAAAATATACTTTTTAAAGAAATTGTAATACTTATTATTTCCTTGAGATTACCATTCCTCTTTCTTTGTAGAATATGGAGATTTTTTCGGCTATTCACGTAATTCCAAGCAGTCTTAGAGAGCTTTAAAAATTTTCTCGGTAGTCCTTAGAAATTTTTCGGGGACTTTCTAGACTTCTAATGAGTTTTTTTGGGCTTTTTTCTTAGATTATTAGCGCTTAGGTCTTATCGAGCGTATTGTGTGAAAGACTGAAGCCCACCGTCAATGAACTGATTGAGCCTTATCAGTGTGACTTTAGACCTGCAAATCCACCATAGACCAGGTATTCACAATACGCCAAATCTTGGAAAATACCCGCGAGAAAAGGATCGACACTCACCACCTATTTGTCGACTTTAAAGCCGCTTTTGACAGCACTAAAAGGAGTTGCCTATACGCCGCTATGTCTGAATTTGGCATCCCCTCAAAACTCATACGGCTGTGTAAAAT